>NW_026623490.1:701462-786457 GCF_030028575.1 Malurus melanocephalus | reverse complement strand
TGGGCTGGCACGGACCGGGCGGGACGGGGTGGCCGCGGGGCCGCGCCGCGGGWGGTACGGGGGGACGGCTTCGCCCCGCCGTGCCCGCGACCTGAGCGCGTGTGGGCGGGGAGCGCCCCGCGCCGGGATAAATAGCGCTGTCCCCCGGCTGACAGCCCGTCCCGGGGCGCGGGGGCCGGCCGGCAGCGCTCGCCCGCCCGTRTGCGACGCGGTTGGGGCTCTCGGTGACTCCGCTCCGCGGCCCCGCTCCCGCTCCGACCCGCGCTGTGATTTTTCTCGGTGTGTTTGATTTTGGGCAGAGCCGGAGAAGGGGAGGACCGGGAGAGCCCGGGGCCGAGCCTTTCCCCTCTCTGTCCCTGCAGCACAGGGGAGATGCTGGAAGCGGCGGTGAGTTCGCAGCTCCCGGGAAGGGCGGCGAGAGGCGCGTAAACTCCTGCGGTCCCCAGCGGCAGCCGCTGCCCCGCGACCCTCCGCCGGCCCCTCCTCGCCCCGCACGCCGCCGGCCTCGCCGCCCCTCGCCGCCGCCGGAGGAGACTGCCCACCCCAGCGGCCCAGGATGCAGTTTCGCCTCTTCTCCTTTGCCTTGATCATCCTGAACTGCATGGATTACGGCCACTGCCAGCCCGGCCGCTGGAGACGCAGCAAGAGAGGTGAGTGGAGCCGGCTGCTCAGGCGGGACACGGGCGGGTCACAGCGGGGAAGGGCCGCTCCGGGCAGGTGAGCCCCGCTCCGGCTCTGCGGGCTCCGGGCCGGCACGTGGGGCGGCAGCGGGGGCGAGCCCGGGGGCGCGGGGCCATGCCGGCGTGGCGACCCCTCCGTGGGGCTGCTCGCCGCCCTCCTGCTGGGGAGGTCGGGCCAGGAGCGGGAGGAGTGGCGTGGACGTGAGCTCCGATRGGAAAGGACCGGCCGGAGCGCGGGGCTGCCGGGGACGAGCATGTCGAGCGGTACGAGCACTGTCCCGGCCCCACGGCGCGTCCCTCCCCGCGGGGCCGGCAGTGCCGGGGTCTGGCTGGAGCTGCCCGCCGCCGGAGGGGCCGTAGCGGGCAGGGCACGTCGCTGATGTCGCCGTCGCTGCTCGTCCAACAGCTCACGGCGACCGAGGGATCGCTGTTAGCCCGCGCAGTTAGGACACGCGTGTCCACGGGACGGACTTGGCGGCTCTTTTCCGTGGACGTTTCGAGGCAGAAAGCGGCTTCTCCCCTTCCACCCCCGGCACCGCCGTGCCGGTCCCGCGGGGCTTGGCCGCCGGGAGAGCCGCGGCAGCGGAGCGAACCGCGCCTTGTCCAGAGCCCGGGGGATTTCTGTGCCCCCAACTTTGCTGAAAACTTGCCGATCCGTTTGAGCAAAAGACATAAACGGTGCGTTGGGGCTTCATCTGTTTCCCTAAACGCTGGTGTCGGGATGCCGGAGCTCGGGAGCCGGAGCGCTGCAATGTGCCAGTACAGCTCCCGTGTGGACGGAGAGGTTACTGCAGCGCCGTCCGCCTGGCAGCCTGGCCGGGGCTTCGCCTGTTTCTTTTTTATTTATTTATTTTATTATTTTTTTTTAAATTTATTTTTTTAAATTTTTTTGACTCCGAGGGAAGTTTACCTTAATATAAAATTTTTTATTGCGCACATATTCTGAATTATTTTTCTATCCCTCTTCCTGTCATTTTTTCGGCCATGCCTCCCCTTATCATTTCTAAAGTTAGCTGAAAATCAGGTGGCTCAAGCTGCTGAGAGWTCTGTATTTTTGAAAGAATTGCACTTTCAGTGGTATTATTTGGAAGGGGAGGGACTTAACATCTCCAGTGTTAAGCTGCAGCAAATTGTAATAAAACCATGAGAAGAAAATAATTCGCACTTTCATGCATATATCACCTTTAGAATAGGTACAAATAAAATAGTAAAGCAATTTACTTTTGATGGTTTTTCAACAGATGGTTTCCAGAGTTTAATTTATGTGTGTGTGGCTAAAACGATAGCAGTCCTTTAAAGTGACCAGACTATCTGTGCTAACAAAGGGTATACTGTGTCTTTAATTAAATGTGGAACTACTTAGAGTGCTGGCTAGACAGCGGAGGGTGATAGTGGTATTTCTGCTTTACAACAGAGCTTAAGGGCTGCATTGTGGGAGTACTGAAATGAATAGACATCTATCTCAAGTTGTGTGAATTGTCCTCCTACAAAAACTTAAGCTGGTTTTAATTGATCTCATGTTCACTGATTGATCCTAGACCAATTGTTGTGCTTGTTGAACAGTTGGCTTTTCCAAAGGAGATTGATTTAAATTAGTTTTTAGTTTAATTATTGGATAAATACGATCAGTATTGACAATTGACTTACTGGCACTGTTTTGTGCTGTCACCTAAGGGTTTTGTTTGGGGTTTTGAAGAATGCAGTCTTTTTCAGTTAATAAGTCTAAAGAAGTAAGCATAGCCAGTTCTAAGCACGGAAAGCAAAATCTAAGAATGTATTCAAATTATAATAGACATTTGCCATGACACATCCAGTCTGAAGTAATGCTTTCGTACAGGACCCAAAATTCCAATAATTTCACAATTTTTCCATATCCCATCTGCAAATAATCAGGCAGTCACTGTGGGGTACTGGCAGTTAAAATTTCTCTGGCATTCTGTTTTGTCTGTTACATGATCTCAGATGCTCCATAATATCATTTTCTTAATGAAATACAATTTTTGGCATAGATTAAGTCTCCTGTGTGGTAGGAATCAATTGCATTCAGTCTGGAATTRTGGGCAAATATCATGTGTAGCTGGTTTTTTTAAAGCAGCTAAATCCACAATAAACTTTAAATACATACGCCTGTATTGGTGCTTGCCTGGATTTGTTGCTGGTGTAGAATACTCCAGTAAAGAACACTAAAGTAAATTTGGGGAGATGTTCCCAGGATTCCTCATTCACCATCTGTTTGCAACCCTTTCCCAAACTGAGGCTTGCAACATTGCTGCTGAAGTGGAATAATAAAATAGGGTTTAGAATGTGATTCCTATCAGGTATGGATTTGTGTTTTGTTAGTCAGTGCCACTTCACTGAAATTGTTTTGATAAATACATAATAATCAGCAAGGTTCTGCTTATTCCGCTGCTGCTCTTAGTTACTTTTTCAGCTCATTATAATATTGCTTTTAATAATTCTTCAGAACAGTGCCTTACTTTCTTTAAAACACCCCAACAAATTCTCCCTCTAAAGYCTCTGGCCCTGAGCAGGTAATGATGGCCTTCTTGCTTTTCCTGCAGATGATATTTGAAATCATATTTAAGGGTTACCTATCTTAAAGCTCAGTGGTGTAATATCACAGCTGGATTAGCCTGAGCTTTCCTTTTTTTTTTTTTTTTTTTTTTTTTTTTTTATTGTATTTTTTTTTTTTTTTGTTTCTCTTGGAAGCCTTCTTCGATGAAAGTTTCAATCTCTTTTTCAGATTTCTCTTTAACAGTCAGTATAAGATAGGCAGCTTCATGTCTTAGCATTTCACTAAGACATGGGGTGAATATCACAGGGTGCATGGAAGAGCAGTGGGTTTTTCCCTTGTCTTTGAGACATAATGATAACAACTTTTCCAAAGAGTACCACAAATGAAAGTGGGGGTACATAGAAATGAAGCCCCTGAGGCTGCCTCACTGGGCGGTGTGATGGTGTTCTGCAAAAGCATTGACAGAAGAGAAAATAGGGATCATTATAAACAGCCATAAAAAATAGATGCTAACAAATTCCCCAAGAGAAAAAAAGTCAATATGATAGCAGATAGAATCTTCCATCCCATTGATGGGAAGACTCAAGAGTCAACAGAGAGGCTCTCTACAGTTGGTAGGACCAATACTGGAATAGCAAAAGATGTGAATGGGACACATTCACATAGTTAAATCAGAWGTTGTTTATATCCAAGAACTCAAAACCTCTGGCTGTAAAGTACTTGCCTTTCCATTTAGTTCCTGTTCACAGAGTGTCATGAGGGCTGAGGTGAATACTTACCTGCTAAATGCTCACACTCTGTGATAGAGGTTCATAAAGGTGAAATACCTGTGGCAGTGAGTGAATACCAAGTGACAGTGATTATGGCAAAATATCCACAGGTGGGAATAGGAGGATTACCTGGGAAAGGAAATTTCCCAAGTTTCTCAGACCTCAGTCAGGCTTGTACAGTATTATAGAAGAATATGCATGTATGRGAGGGGTACAGTCACTTTGTTCAAAATTATATCAATTAAATCTTTATCATCCTAATGCAAGATGGGAATCTTGACCAAAAACCTGCTGTTAATAGTGGAAGCTGTTACATGGATTTTCAACTAGAAGAAAAACCTGCTTGGATATTGGGGATTATGATGTAGCTTTCCTAACAAGGAACTCACCTGATACTGGGATCATCTTGGAACCTGTCTCAGATGGACTGTGTGGTCAGGCTTTGGGAAAGATAGATAGTTTGAGCTTTAGGGTAAAAGAACCTGTGTTGGAAATACTTGACCAAATATGCTTTTACAAGGACTGTACTAGCTCCTAAAGAATAATTTATCTCAGAAAAAGTCATACTACAAAGAACATATTTTAATTGTCTAGCATTATCCAAATATTTTAGCTATTCTATCCTCTCTTTGAAGTTGGAACATATCCTACATTTGGATGACAGTTAACTTTTTGTCTGTGGGTTAAGACTAAAATCTTATGTGGAAGCTGTACTTTAAGATACATTTTTTCCCCAGGTGTGGCATTAAGTACTTGTAACAAAACTTGTGAAAGAACTGAGATGTGCTATCACAGGTGGCAATTTTCCAGGCACTCATCATCAACAGAAATGCTTTGGAGTGCAGCTTCTGTTCCTCAGACCCTTACTTAAGATAGTTACTAATCATTCTTTATACACACATCATCACTACAGCAGTTAGAATATCCTAACACTGTAACCATTGAAAAGTTAAACTTTTAAACCTTTGGCTATTTACACTTATTATTGGGTATGTCTGAGGAAGTTTCTTAAACTTCCAGAAGTCAAAATTTCTGTGTGAATGACTGAATACTAAACTAGCTAATGATGCAGTGGTAGTGAGAATAAGCAACGCTCAAATAGATTGTGAAGATTTGCAGGAGAGATACTCAAAACACCAAGAACAGGATTCACTGTTGAAACAGATGCCTCAGTTTATGTGTTGGATTCAGCTTCTGAAAGTAGGTTTGTAGTGCTGCTTATGATATTTAAAGGATATATTTTTGTCTTGGCTTGGTATGTACATGACACTTCAGCAGCCAGAGGCTGGGCAGATACCTTGGAGCAGGTCCTATGGCTCTGACACCTTTGGAAGCTGGAAATGGGGAGCATGTTCTGGCACAGTGCTGCTGTGTGGGTGCTTTTCCTTGCCTATATCTATCGCTTTGGCTTCCACCGTAGAGCACAGGGGTTTGGGATGCTGGGTTAGATGGGTGTGCCCGATCAGACCTTGAAATCTATATGTACATGCTTTTGTGTTAACACCTGTTGTGAGATTTACACTGTGATGAAAAACTTAGATTTGTTTGCTTGATAAAATTGGCTTCACTTTGTATTTTCCCATTTTGGGGGAATGAGGGGATAGACATTTTCTAAGGCTTGGCTGAAAACCARCTAAAGCAACTCAAAATGCGTGACAGATACTGAAAGTGAGTTTCTATGCTAATATAGGGACACTGTGGTGATAACAAGAAGAATGCAGTTTCTCAGTTTAGTGTGTCATTTACCATGTACAGGTCAGTGTAATTACCGTGGTGAAGTGTGTTAGTATGGTGTTGTTCATATACACTGCCTTTAATGAAAAACRTGAAATTATTTAAAAGCTAGAGAGTGGAAGAGGTGCGTACTATCAAAATTCAAAGAATAAAGAAATAAGCATTGGTTTTCTGTAGGCTGTTTCTTTGTTGGGTCTTTTCTTTCTCTTTCTGCCAATGAATGTCTCATGGAGGTTTGCATTTAATTTCTGATCATCTAGCTATTTTTAATACAAAAAAATTTAGCTAACTAGAGGGACYRTCTAGTCARACCTACAGATCATCACAGGCYKAAAACATTTCCCAGTGCATTGTGCMTCCARCTTGAAAKCTTATGGCTCACCATAACATCCTTTCCAAAAATGCATCCTTGATTATGAGCTCTGGGGTGGGACTCACGTGACTATAGGTAGCTATCTGGAACATGAATATTTACATTTTCTTGTATAACTGATGCGGTGCTGGTTGGTGCAGTCCATCAAACTGTTGGTACAATTTAACCCATCTTATTGTAGGGTCCTGCTTTTGATCACATAAGGCATACCTCTAACTAAATAAATATAAAATTAGATGATGTGATGTCTATCTGTAATTGAAGTGTAGTTCAGCTCTACATTCTTCAGTGTTAGCCCCTGAACTAAACTGAAATCGGTTTCAACCAATGAGAAAGGAACCACCAACTTTGTTAAAATTACGTGTTGGTGCAGCTCTTAACTGTAACAGATGCAGTCCCTGAAATTTCTAATTTCTCCTGTATTAGAGATTGATTTAGTTGCAGGTATTTTTTAATAAATTCAGTTCCTCAAACATGCCCTTTCTTTTCACCTCAAAGTTTTGTTCASGCACAGTTGGAGAACCTTCTGTATTTGTCTAGGCTCCAAGTATTTGCTAATCCTTTTCTTAGTGAAAAGCATGACTTCATATGTGTTGGCTGTTGATAATGCACAAATGTAACAGCTTGAGCCTTTCATCATGGACTGCTTTGGACACTGAAATTAGGTGCTGCAGTGATTTCTATACTCATTGTATTTGTAGTATGTGTTTAGCAGTTATATAGCAGTTATATATAGCATGTATAGCAGTTATAATGCTGTGGTGAGGGTCAGTGTGGTGCCACAAAGTAATTTTGTGCAAGAAGAGTAAATCTATCATTTTTTGGGACAGTAGTGGTGGGTTTAAATCCAGATCCCAAGTTAATTTTTTTGTGTAGAGCATGGAATAGGGTTTTTTTGATACTTGAATTCTAACTAATACACCTTAGGAAGGGAGGTGTTGAAATGTCAGTTGGATCTTGCGCGTCAGGCAGATGCAGAGCTCTCTTTCTCTCTAAACGATGGCTTTATCCAGACAGCTCCATCCTTAAAACCACTTACTGATCAGACTTTAGTGTTGCACCTTGCATGTCTGTGGGCTGTAAGGCCASTTTTAAATCTGACATGCATCTTAGCTGTGTCACTTTATACTCTCTGTATTTAGCTCCTGTCCATTGTCACTGATGCTTTTCAAAACTCTGAGGAGAAATGACCCTGAAAGGGATCAGGGTGGTGGTCTCTGTGSTGTAAGCCCCAAAAAGGCAGATAATGGTGCAACACAGTGTCAAACACAGGAAAGGCAAGAGTGAAAGAACGAGTTTGCCAACACTCTAATTAATGCCAMCTTTCCAATGAAGTTTCTGCAGTGGAGGGGGGTGGGTGAGATGGAGGAATCACAAGTAAAATACAGTTTCAAAATACCTAATTGGTRTGAAATCCATGTTCTGAACATGGAAAGGAGATGACAAGTGTAACTCATGTGAAATGATGGAATATCATTCCTCTGAGACTAAAAGGATTTGAGACTTCAGTTGTATGTCTTTACTATGAAATTGCTATATCTTAGCACTTGGATTTCGAATAGCTACACTCATCTCAGACCTTTGTGTGTCAAACTTTGGTTTGTGGAGCAGCTGCTAGCGTTTTCTGCATGTGTAAAGATCACACTGTCTCATCCTTGTGTTTCTACCTAAATACCCTTGAATGAAACCCTCCAGTGAACTCATATAGCTCTGCTTTAATCTTACCCTATTTTAATCCAAGTGCTTGTTCCTTAAATTCAAAGTTGTTGCTTGAAATTTTTTAGGGGACAGAATACAAAGATTGGCGATTAAATTTTCCGTCATTTCCTCTTGTTTGTGGACTTGAGTGTGAAAACTGTGAAATGTTACAGGATATAAAAAAAGGAAGAGGGGAAGAGATATATTTTTATGGGAAAGCAGAGAAGCAACTAATATTTGAGGTACCTTGGTCAAGTGATCAGTGGGAGGTTTTTAAGATCGCATCTGTTAAGATCTGGTGAGAAGTGCAAAAAACTTTAATGTTCTTTGTTTCATAATTAATCAGTTATGTATTTCTTTGTGAAATACAGATTTCAGTAGAGCCAAGTACTTGGTGTGTCTCTAAGATTTTTTCCCTTTTGTGAGGGAAAGCTGTCTCCTTTCCTTCCTTTTTAATTGATTTTATAGGATATTCATAAGGCTGTAACTAGGGAAATGTAAGCAATTGCAGGTYACACATAGAATATTTAGAAGAGATGTGCAGTTCTGTATTTGTTTTAAACACCTCCCCCCTTTTCAGTGGAATTATGTGTGYTATTAGATGAGGATAACAGCAAATCTCATGTATAATTAACATRGATCCAAAATATCATGGAGGTACTTCTACTATGATTGTCTGTTTTTAAAAATATTTTTATTCCTGGGATTTAAAGCTGAAAGTAATCAAAAGCACATGGTTTAGAGACTGAGTCTCAAATTTACCTTGTAGAAACATTTGCCTATATTTTTTGCGAGAATTGTCAAGATTTTCTCCATCTTGATGAAAACCAGACCTAAACATAGATGTAAGGGAGATGGAGGAAGGGACCTGGAAGATAAGTAGTATTTGTGATGCTGGCTTTTAGGTTGGTGGGATTTTTTAATCATGGACAGTTGCATGAGCACTGACTCTGAAGTAGAYCATGTACAGCAATGAAGACAGTGTTTGCACCTTTTTATCTTGGAAGATACTTGTACTTTACACGGCAAAGGGACAAGTGCATTTGTGTTAGAGAATTGCAGAGCTACAATAAAATATAAACTGCCTGATCCAAGCACATTATTTTCTTTTTTTTTGAGTTGAAATGCTGGCAGAAATATGTTGCACACAAACATATACTCTGCATAATGTATGGTCTTCTCAGCCGTATGGTTGCCACCTTTGGAATACCAAGAAAACCCCAGAGCAGCCACATCAGACAGATGGCTGTTGTGCATGCACAGATTAATCTGCACGTGTATAGCAGTGCTGACAACACCCATCACATCCGTACTAAAACTTTATGGGCAAGATGGGAACAACTGAAACAGCAATTGTGCTTCGTAAAAATAGACGTTACTGATTTGGTCTTTCTTCTTTCTGGAATTACTCAAAAGTTTTTGTAGATACAATATGTTTTTTTWATAAACATTCCAACTTAGTGTTTCCACTGGCAAGCATGTGGCTGTGACTCTTTTGAATGGGAATGAAAGTTTGATCATCTTTTGCTTTATCTGTTTTGAGATGATACTTAAGGCTCCCAGCTTAGGTGAGGCCCTGTAGTGCTGGCCCTGCTCAGTTGCCAACCTGTGGACTAAGATTGCCTGAGCAGAAATCAGAAATCTGTCCCAAATTTCCTTCCTATAGCAGAAATATTCTTTGGCCCTTCATGAAGCCCTTCATGAGTTCAGGCCTTGCTTAAAGCTTTTAGCAATTATTGTGTGAAATACTTACAAATAGTCTTTGACCCGAGATGCTTCACTCTTGCAAGAAACCTAAATCCAAAGAGTATTTCACACAGGACTTGCTTATTTATCTGTCCACATCAGGTTACATGTTTTACTTTCATCAGGAGCATTCTCAGGTGGTGGTTTTGCCTCTAAATTGGGTTTTCTGTCTCCAAAATGGTGTGTTCTCTCCCTGCTTTGTTGAATGGTGACTTGTAAGGGAAGCTGCTGACGTTCTGAGGGACGTGAGGGCAGGCACCTTTTGGAGTGGGGTAACTGTGTGCCTTTGTTGTTGTGATCTACTCCTGTGGCAGCAGCTGATGACAGCACAGCTCTTCAGCTTCAGTTCCTTGCTTGGGCCATGCAAAATGTACCTGGTCTGCATGCACCTGTCTTTTTTTTTTTTTTTTTTTTTTTTTTTTTTTTTTTTTTTTTTATTTTTTTAATTGTCTAGAAAATATTGGTTGTACTTGGGTAGATCATATGTTTAGTTTTACCTGATGTGGTTCAGTGTTGGGAATTCTGCCTCTCTGGTAAGTGGGTACCTTCAGGATGCCAGAGGGATTGCTTTCATTGTTAGTCTTTCCATATGTAAAACATGTGGTTCATACATGTTTTCATCAATGAAAATGGTAATAGAAAATAAATCAGTCTCTTTTTTTTTTTTTTTTTTTTTTTTTTGTAAATGCTAAGCAGCTATCCAGTGTGAAATGTTGATATCATGGCAGCAGGGATGTAAATAATGCAATCATCCAATTGAAATGATGCTTCTGGACAGGTGCTTTGGCTTCCAACTCCATCTCTTACAGTGCTATTGCAATGTGCTGGAGTGCAACATCTTCGCTGAAATGACACTGGGTCTTGGTTTCTCTTTTTAGCTATAATGGAAGTGCAGAATTACAAGTGCTTATCATAACTCTTTTATTAGTYTCAGAGTTTGCTGAGTTTCATCTGTGGCCTTCAAATTTGTTCTGGAATTCAGTTTTAGGAAATGCTTATGGCTGTAGTTAGGAATCAAAATTAGAGGAATCTCCAATATTTTTTGTAGTGTTTAAAGTAACTTATTTTTTTGTTATAAAGCTTACTTTGACTCCTGTTTACTCTGTTTTATTTGTGGTTGCTTTGGGTTTTTTACATAGATTCTTACRGAAATAAAAAACTGTGAACTGCTTTGATGCAAAATGTGTGGTGTGAAACTGAGAAACAAATCTGCAAAATCTTATATTTAGGTGAGCAGAACCTGTAGATCACCTAGTTCCACACAGCATGTGTCTCTAGCTCTGTACAGATGTGAAGTAGTAAAAATATATMTATTCCTTTTGAAGGGTTCAGGTAAAAAAACCTGACACATGAAGAGGAGGAAGAGGAATAGAATAACCTTGTTATTAGTGGTTTGGGACAAAGTTGGGTATCGATCTCTAGATTTGATTGTCAGAWTCATTCATAGTCACTGGATTATGTAGCCTCTCTGTGCTGAGGGCATGCACTTGAACAAAAAAAAAAAAATTCCTCCATTTCAGCCTCATCTGTATTTCTTTGAGCAAGAAAGACAACGATTTTTCTCTTATCTTTCTGCATTTGTGCTGCACATGCTCTACCCATCTCTTTTGCATGGTCTCTGCAACCCAACACAGAGAATTCTGTATTTTGTCAAAGGGAATCTAGTTTTGCTCAACTTCGAGTACTAGGAGAGGATGATACTGTCTGTTCTTTTGCTAAAAATATCTTGTTATTTGCATCTCGTGCCAGCAGTATTCTGGAAAATAACCCCCATCCAGGAGACCTCAGCAAGCTGGAGAAATCAGAAAGAAACCTCACAAAGTTCAGTGAGAATTGCAAAGTCCTGCACCTGGGAAAGAACAACCCCCCACATCACTCTAAATTGGGGGACAATCAGCAGGAAGCAGCTTGGCAGAAAAGGCCCTGGGGACACGGTGGGTGCTGTGCTGAA
Organism: Malurus melanocephalus; assembly: GCF_030028575.1. Classification (NCBI taxonomy): domain Eukaryota; kingdom Metazoa; phylum Chordata; class Aves; order Passeriformes; family Maluridae; genus Malurus; species Malurus melanocephalus. The sequence continues at coordinate 774,990 of NW_026623490.1, read as the reverse complement.
TGTCAACCAGCAATGTTCCCTTGCTGCAAAGAATGCTGAAGGTGTTCTGGATTGCCAGCAGGGTCCTTCCCCTTCAGCCAGCCTGGGGAGGCACAGCTGAATGGCCTTTTCTTCTCTGGGCTCCTCAGCACTAGAGAGAGTTTAACAAAGGACCATGAGGATGATTAAGGCCTGGAGCATCTCTCCTGTGAGGAAAGGYTGAGAGAGCCCAGGGAAGGCTCAAAGGGGTTCTCATCCATCAGTGTAGCTGAAGGGAGGGTGCAAATAAATCAGGGCCAGGCTGCTGCCACTGGYGCTCAGTGACAGAACAAGAAGCAGTGAGCACAAACTGGAGCACAGGAGGTACCCTCTGAACATCAGGAAAGATGCATTTTGTGCGGTGTGGGTGGCTGAGGATGGGCACAGTTGTCCAGAGAGGTTGTAGAGTCTCTGCCCTTGGGGATGCTCAAAGGTCATCCACACGTGGTCTTGGGATACTGCATTTATCTAGCCCTACTTGAACCGGGTAATTGGACCAAATGGTTCCTTTCACCTCCAAAAGTTCTTTCCAACCTCAGTGAAAGCTTTTCTGTGAAAGCTGGTTTGGAAATGTATTGGGTACCTGGCTTGTGTCAGCTTTTTTCTTTTTGCTAACAGCCAGCTTGGAGAGGAGGCAGACAATCCATTCCCTTTWGGAATCTTTAGGGTGAGTGACTGAGTCACATGCAGTTGCAATCCCCTTAACTTTGTTGGAGTGCTGAAACCAACCCAGAGCATCTTCTTGGTATTCAGCAGTAACACAGGTTGTCATAAAGATAAGATTCTATGTCATGCTAATTTTGCATCATATGAGTTCCTTTCTCTCCCATTTTTCTTCTCCCAAATATTTACGGATACCAGAGAGTGCATTGTGAATGTAATGATTAAGATATTAGACCTAACTCTGGTCTCACTTATTTTGTGTAAATCTGGGRTGATGTCAATCTGTCTCAGGCATAGAGGATATTCCTGGGGTGGTGCTTGCCCTGGGGTGTTGTCAATTTGCTAATGCTGTATTTGAGAACTCTTTAATTACTTTCAGCTCTTCCATCAGACTCCTGGAAAAAGTCTTGCTGCTTCCAACTTTTATTTCACTTATTGTAATCAGCAGTGACATCAATATGTAGGGGTTTATTTCAGCTTTGGAAAAGGGATGAAATGTAACTCTGTTAAATCTGAATCTGAGCACAGACTTGGTTTCATATTGTTTTCTCTAACAGCCTCCCAAGCTGCTAAGTGAAACTACTGTATATTGAGCATGATGTAACATGAGGCTCATTGGGTAAAATAACATTAGTCTGTGCTACTTAAACACTCTCTGGAAGGCTTAAGGAGGAGAGGAAGGAAAATATTTGAAGAGATCAACTGGATGTGGTCGAATACATGTAATGTCACCTGAGAAGGATTAGAATTTGCCAAAGCTTGACCTGAACGAAGACCTCCATTTAGGGCTTGTGTTCCTACCAGATCAACTGCAGTAGTTTTTCTGTGCAGTTTTCTACCAGCAGTCACAGTGTGAAAGAGTCCAGTGATTTACTTGGCTTCTGTGTCTCAGCTGTAGTAAGTTTAAAAAAAAAATAAAAAGGTCTCAGTTTAACATTCTTTCTCCTTATTAGCAACAGCTGGCCTTTTCTAATTACTAAAATCAACATTTTTTTCATCTGCATTCTGTTGCTTTTATCTTTGCTGGGAGCTCAGTGTATGTGCTCTAGCTGATAAGCAGCTACATGTGTAGCTCATATCCACAGATTTGGACAGCTTCAAAAACATACATGCACAGACATTTCAAATTCCAAGAGAAGACCAAGTGGAGTGGTTAGTGGCAATGGTACTTCATCCACCATGGTATTTATTTTCTGATTGTGTAGTGTTAGCAATCCCACTGACCTTATTCTTAATAACATGATGACCATGATTGTGTCTTTGAAAAATCATGTGTCCTTCTGTTTYGTGATAGTGTTTTGGAGTGCTTAGGATGCTTTCCCATGCACCTCTCTGAAGTGATGGGTGTCTCTTACAGGTGTAGAAATGGAGTCCTGAGGTTACAAAATAAAGTAAAAGAGACATTTGGTGGTGCTTAGTACCTCTGAAAAAAACAAGTCAAAAGTGATGTTCTCTTCCTACTTAAGTCTGCTATGGAATTGGGATAGGGGTTGCAAGAAGTGAAATGATTGGTTGTGCCAATATTGTGTGATTAGACAGATGCTCACCACAACAGGCGCCTACAGCCAGTCCTGCTAAATCTGAGGTTGGACTGTTGAATGGTAAATTTATATAGCAATAAAAAAATTTAGGTTTTTTTAACAGGATTATAGTTTTTTCAGAGTAATTACTTCATCTCATGTGTCTCTATATAGACTTGAGTATCAGAGATGGGAATACTCTTAATGGGGAGATGAATTTGCCTTTACCAACAAGAGGTTTCTGATTCCTTCCTCTAAAGCATTATTGACTGCTGCTGGAGTGACTAATGCTTTTTTCAGTATAATGTTTTCCATGTACAATTTTCATKGCAAAGTTTCTTTTTGTACACAAAATGGTAGTTGATTCTAGATTTTTGTGAGGTTCAGTATAGCATGTACCATTCTGAGCTTGATCTTTCTTAAAAAACCCTCAAGTCACAGGTAAGTCTGGTGGACATGTAATGAGAAAAAGCACACAATGAAATGCAGTGCTGTGGAGGAATAGCGTGTCTCTCAAGAGACTTATATTGAAATGATTTAATGTCAGAACTATTTAGAGTTAACTTTCTTTTGCATTTACATCTCATACCACTAAGTTACAAAATTGTGACTTAGATGTAACCATTTTGTTTAGCAACACAGTTGACTTGTATTTCATCACTGCTTTTATTGTATTTGTTTCTTGTTTTTGTCATTCATTCTTAGTTTGTGGCAGAAACACACACTCTCTCTCCTTGTAGTAATCATGTAGAGATCCCCTTGATATTCTGCTGTGTGGAATAATTTCTCTTTTGTTTACGCATGTTTAGCTAAGAAGAAATCTGATTAGTTGAATGCTCTTGATAATATTCAAGTACATCCTAGAGCTTTGCATTTGCTGTTTGATGTTCCATTTTACAGCTTTACTTAAATGCTCTGCAGGGATTGTGGTTTAGTGGTGAGAGCATGAAATTTGAATCCAAGGTGCCTGGTTCTCTTACCAACAGAGCTGGTCAGTATGTTTAAAACCAGATTCTTCTACCCCCCCACCCCATAACGGATTTTTGCATGTGTGTCTGCAAGTTTGTTTTTTTTTTCTCTCTGTTTTTCTAAATAAATATTAAGCAGCTTAAGAAGGCACTGCAAGTCTGTGCATCAGTGCCTCTGGTGTAAAGGGTAGTGTTTTATCACAGTGAAGTTTGAATTATATCAGTGATATGCGTGGCTAAGAGGTCCTAGAGTGTTAATCTCTAGGCATTTATGTGGTTATTATGAAGGATAATAAGCACATAAATATGTTTCCTGCCTTCAAGTTTATTGACTGAGCACACACCAGCATGTGGAATATTGCATCCGTGGCTGTGATCTTTAGAAAGTGCTGGCTSTCTCTGATGTGAAGTCTTTTGTGCTGTTAATCTATCAGAGAAGAGACAGCAAAACCTGTGTGACTCTGCATCAGTGCTCTGCAGAAATTACTGCCTTTTTTCATCACTAGGTGTCTGAAAGTGTTTAAGTGGGGTTTTATCCTGACATGTAAATGTTCAGATACAAAGGACGGAGCTCTTCAATTGCAGGTAGGTATTTGCAGTAGTCTGACTTAATTGTTGTATGAAGAATTTATGCATTCATAAAAAACTCCCAAAATATGTTTTATTTTCTTCCAGAAGGAGGTAACTRTATTATCAGATACCTCAGAATTGGGCTGTGAAATTAAGATGTCTCAAAGAGGCCCAGCTTAGTTAGAGTTACTAAGCTGAACACCTTGCTAAATTTAACTTATCGGAAAAATGGAAACATAGCTTTAAAAATTCAAGGTATTCTCAAAATTAAGAAATGTTTATTTCTTGTATTAAGAATATAAAATAAGATGTATCATTTGTTTTTGCCTCCTTAGAGCTTCCACTGTCTTTTCTTTAATTCTTCAGTCTGTCATTATTCCCACTGCAAACATAATCTGTACAATGTCAGCCAAGTAGCTTTTAGTTTTTAGGAATACATGACCTGTCTCATTTTAAGACTGTATTCTCATTTCCTTGGAATTAAAAAAAATCAACAGACCCTTACCAAATACTAATTTTAATTTCTGCTTGAAATGTACTGAATGGTAAGCACTCAGAATACACAGGTAAATTTAATAAGTTTTTATTTTTTAATCTTCTTTATCAGGGAATTTTCATTTGAATTTTAAAAAGCCCTGTAGTCATTAATTGTCATTTTTCAGGATGACATGCAGCCTGCTGTGATTTAAGTGGATCTGAAATACAGAAGCTACTACATTTAATTTAATTTTTGATGGCATTCCTGCAAGATGTGGAATAGCTCTATGTATCTGAAAAACAAACATGCTCCATCTGTTCTAGTTCAAGATTCCCAAGTCTGGTCCATCATCTTTGAAGTCTCAAACTCTGATGCCTGGGGTTGACAACAGGSAGGATGACAGAAGATTTGGTGGATGTTTTGAATGTGGCGACTACAAGCAGGATGCAAAGCCCAGTGATGTTGGATTGAATTAAAGTGATGTCCTGCAGCTGAGTGTAGGTTTGTGTAGTGTGGAAACACTCAGTTTGAGTTGTCTTTTCATATATCTTTCTCTAATTCAGATACTTTCATATTTTCAAAATGACCATTTTTCTATCCAGTGTTTCTCCACTATRTTTAAAGACCCCTATTCTGCTCTTCTACCTTCCCCTTTTTACTTGAATTGTTTTGCTGCTCCTCTTCTCAGCCATGTGCAGCTATGGCAGCATAAATAACATTTATTCTTCTTTCACTGTTTGTCCAAGTGTCTATAAACTCTTTTGCCTTGCCTGCAAATCCAGCATTTTCTCAGAGCTTATTGAAAATTCCATATTTATTTGAAATACCTGCTTCTTGTCTCCAGCATTCAAAAAACCTTTCCTTATTGAAAATAGTTTCATTGATTAATTTTTGTTTTGGAAGATAACTTTTTGGGAATACTTAAAGTTTTTAAAAATCTAGTAATGTGAAGGTTTTTTTTAGAGTTTTACAAATTATGGTTTTGCAATGATTATGTTCAATTTTGCTAAATACTTAGCATTACTTAATGTAATTTAAGTATTTGCTAAATACTTAGCAATACTTAAATCCTTACCATTGATGACTGCAATGGTAAGGAGCTTTCTCAGGTGCTCAGAAGATATATTTTCATTTCCTGATTCTCAACAGATGTGACCTTGGTGAAGTTGCACAGAAAATGTCCCGTATCCACCTTTCTTTTTCTGAAAAATGGGACATTCCCGTATCCACCTTTCTTTTTCTGAAAAATGGGACATTTGCTGCTTGCAAAGTTTTGCAGCAGCTCTCCAGTTCTACAGGTGAAGACTGTGCACATATGAGAAATAAATTCAGTTCTGTTGTCCAGTATTTTGATTTTGCTTGCATTTTGCTACACACATTTTTTGTTTGCATGTCTGTAACTTGGAAGGTCTGTTCCTTAGCATTACATATTTTCTTCTTTTAGTGCCTTTWTCTGGCGTGTTCTTTGGAAGCTTTCTTCCTGAACAGCAACACATTGGTCAAAATCACATGCTTGGACTTTAGAGCATGGTATTTCTATTTGCTTAAACTGCTTTGTAAGTTCCTTAGAACAAAGATATAGGGACAATATTGAGAATATTCTGGCCCGGAGAAAGGAATGGCTCATCTTCTGCTGASCTGGGTGGAATGAGGATATCACCATTGGTTTACAGGTGTCGGGAAATGTTCTAACAGTTGGGTATGTTTGTGAAGAGACTTTGYTTATCCAGTGCATTTCCTGGGCCTGGTAGGACTGTTCTCCTTTGCTTATTTGCCCAGTGGTTTTCACGTCTTACRTAGATTATAATAAAGCCTTAGGTGCCTTAGATGTAGCTGAAGTGAGCTGGAAAACAGGYTATTTCCAGTACAGAGCCAAGCTTGTTACTAATGCTCAATAAAAATAAGAGAATGGGATTTCCTTCAAGTTTCTGAATTTTATTTACTCAGCTTAGCCTTAGCATGTAAAATCTTATGGGCATGAATGAGCTTAAGTAACACACGCTCTAGTTAGCATTGTTTCAGACTTGGCAATAAACAAACGTTGCTCTTTCCAGACTCTCAGTAGATAAATGCTTCATATTTTATAAGAACAATTTGGCTCCTGACATGAACTGTAAGCCTGTTAAGCCTGTAATATAGTGATTAAAATTGGAAAAATACAGGATGTAAATATGTTCTTCATTATGCACTTTAATGCCAACCAGATATGTAGTGTGCAGTCTAGAACATGATAGTTAGAGTGCACTGAGCAACTCACAGATTGTTGACAAGGCTCATCTGCTGTTGGTTTGTGTCAGGGTTAAGAGCAAAAGACCTTAAGAAATTTCAACTGTTTAACATTATGTGTTGATGCCTGTTGCATGTGGCTGGACACAGTTTAAATAGGCAGGGCCAGTACCTTTATTTCCTTCAGCTCAGTATTCTTCATTGAATCCAGAAACAGGGCAAACTAAAGAATATGCGAAGAGTTCATCAGTAAGTCTTTAAGAAGAAAAACACTCCTGTGTTTTTTTACATTGGGAATARTAAATAGTAATTCTAGTCTATGAAGCACTAAATCCAAGCTGTTCTATTTTTCCATGATCTTTTAATATGGGACTGCTTTCACTTTCCAGATTTAATCTGAGAGCTGCACTGATCACTTAAAAGGTGAGAAAGAATAAATTCCTAATGGTACCATAGCTTCTGCTATGAGGATTTTGGAAGTGATGATAATGGTCTCAGTTGCCAATAAATGAGTTGCTCAAGGGGGGAAATCAACCTCCAAACTGGAATGCATACATCTTATTTCTGGGAGCATGCACATGGAAAGGAAGCTTGAAARCCTTTTGAATATAATTTTAATTCTCCTGTGTACTGTTTTCCTCTTGGATTGTTGAGATATTAGATTTATGATCGAAATTTGTGATAGGCAGAGTATTGATCAAGAGTCCTCATTACATAATTGAATCATAGAATCATTCACCGTGGAAGAGACTCCATGATTAGTGAGTGAAGCTCATTGTTAACCCAATGCTGCCATGTCCACCATTAAACCATGTCCCTAAGTGCCTCATCCACATTTTCTAAATACCTCCAGGGATGGTGGCTCAAATGCTTCCCTGGGCAGCCAATATTTCCTTACAATATTTCCTTACAATGGCTACAAGTACTATGCAAGTTATCATCAATATTACTGATTCTTCYATTTCTGTGGCAAGACTCAGCAATACATTTCTGCACTTGCTTGGATTYCCCTGTAGAAGCCATTGTCCAGCAGCTCCCCAGACTCCTTCTGGCATTCTTTGGCATGGTCTCACCATAGAGAGCTCAAAACCATGGCCAACATGGACCAACYCTTAGCAAACTTTTCTTTKGGTGCCAAGGACAGCTTAGACYCCTTTTTAGATCCTCTTTGCCAGATTAAATCAAATCAAGCTCCCACACGACACACAAAGTGTGGGGGCTGGACTCACRGCTGCTTTCAGGAGATGTTCACCCCTCCAGAAATSCCACCCTCTTAAGCTGGACCTGCCCCAGGAGAAAACAGTGCCACTGTGCACTGGGACAGGCCCTTCCTGTGGCACAGGAGTGGCACAGGAGCAGGAAGGGCTCAGCTCAGCCACTCCTCCGCTCCAGTGCTTCAGAAGCCTTAAGCTCCTTGCTGGGCCCCGTTTGTGTCTCTCTGCCAGGTGCCCCAGGACCAGACTGCCCGCTCACACAACTGCTCACAGTGGTGGTTTGTGATGTTTCAAAAGTTTTTGAAGTCCATAAATGGACCCGTTGTCCTGAAATAGGTTTTTTTCACCTGGAGTACATCAGACCCACTGTGTGCTGTAGAGATTCATGTTGTTTATACTGAAAGCCATCACGGTTTTTTGAAAAGTTTCCCTTTCTACTCTGTGGAGTTTGTCCTGAAGAGATTTCTGTGTGTTGGCTTCCAAGCCAGACAGACTTTTAGTACATTTGCATAAGTGAAAGAACAGACCTTTTATAAATGAAGAGATATTCTTTTGAGATCACCTAATTAATGATTAATCAATGACTTAATTAATGATRCAGCAAAATTAGGGTATTGCATTAGTGTGCTGCTATATTATTTCATTCCTGTTACAAGACAGCACAGCAGAAATTTCAGGTCTTCATTAATGGCTTTTGTAAGAATAAGACAAGTTCCATGGCACTGGCAATTGAGCAGGAAGAGATTCAGTGACTCTGTAGCCTTATTTTATCCATTTCTTAATCCTCAGACCTCTCCTTTAGGACCAAGAACGCTATGCTTCCACAGCACAGAATGTGGAAAAAGAGTGAAGGAATCAGTGTACTTGGTGGAGAAAAACAAAAGTGTTTTTTTATTGGTAGTTGAGGTTAGGCAGAGAAATAGGAAAAAAAGCCATTTTTCATGAAAAGCAGACAAGTAACATAGAAAGTATCATTTAATGAAAAGAAAAATAATTGCCAAACAAGATGTCAGTCTAAAAGCTTACAAGCAGCCACAGAAAACAGTACCAAGTTCATTGGTATGGGATTTTGGGGTGCAGYTTTTATTGGATCTGACACAGTGTGCTGTGATCTTTTTGGAATGAGACTTCATGAAAATATATTAACAGCCTGCACACAGATTCAGAAAACATTCCTGTATTTGAAGTGGTTTAGCAAAATTCATTTATCCATTAAATCAAGAATTGTGTTTAGGCTGCAGGACCTGATGGTCSGCATAATGCGCACTGGGCTCCTACCAGTCATATGTAAACTGTTTAATTGCTCTCAGCTGTGTTGTAACAAATAATTGGAAACTGAATATCTACCAGCAGCCCTACCTGTAGCTGTAACAGTAGTAGGAATTCCTCTTACAGTTCCTTAAAAAAAAAAAAAAAAAAAAAAAAAAGATTAGAACCCTTAGATAAAGTTTAGTTTTTTTTGTTTTGTTTTTTTTTCCCTGCTACTTTTAAAAGCTGCTGTTGCAGCGTGACTTGCCTGTCTGTTGTCCATGTTGCACTGTTTTGCTTGAACAAAAGCCAGTTGTTTTTTTGGCAAGTACGCTGCCATTTGAACAGCTGTCAGTGGGGAGAGATACATTTCTGTGTTGATACAATAATGATTTTAACAGCTTGGTGATGCAGTGGAGGACCCTCCAGAAACTTCCCTGGATATAGAGATCTTTGCTATGAATCCCAAGGTGCTGCATGGTGGTCGACTCTCCTGTCCACCAGGTAGACTTTAGCGTTGGTTAAAAGTTAACATCTATGGTAGCATTTGATGTTACTCTGTGCTCACTTTATGTGTGTAGGATGCAAAAGTAATGAAACAAGTTGTACTCTGTGTTCTGTAGAAGGATTGTTTCTGTTTTTGTAATGTTACTGATCTATTGGAATTTTACAGATATTGAGCTGAGGAGCCCAAATGTGCTCGAATMTGTTACAAGGTCGGGGAGAGTACCCTGAAGGCAGGGTTATGGCRTTAGTTAATAGAGCTGTGCAGTTCTCCCAGAAACATGAAGGACATACTTACATCAAAAATTTGGAATAGCTAAAGCAAAGTTTTAATGAGATCTCTTGAAAACTATTAATCATACACTTCCATTTTAACTCAAGTATGAAATGAGAAATCTTTCTTTTGTGGCTGTGTCTGAGCCGATGTAACTATTTTGGTGTTCTATAGATAGCCCAGTAATTAGCTGATGATTGCTCAGSAAAGAAACCAACAAATCAAGAATGTAAAGAGTATAGTGACTCATTTGAGAGTATTTACTGTGTGTTATATTTGATTGTTAATTCTTGGTTATATGATTGCTGTATGAAGTATCCAATGTTTCATGACTGGAGAAAGGAGATAAACTGTAAGAGCTGATTTTCAAAGGGAAGTATTTTGTTGGGTTCAYGTGGAGAGGATCTTTCATATTTCTTGGGTTCATGCAGAGAAGATCTTTCAAATTCTCTTTCACATARGCCAATGAGGCCAAAGCAGGAAGGAAAAAGCTGTAGAAGTGTCACTGTAAAGTCAAATGTGATTGTATGTGCTTGATTAAGCATTTAATTGGGGACCTTRCATTCACCTAAGTCCAGCTGTGTTTGCAGTGTTTAACAGGTGTTGATGTGTATTAACCACCAGGATCTTTCAGGATAGGAACCCCTCTGCTTGGTCTCCTCCTGATYTGAACCATGCAGATGATGGGTTCAGTGAGACGTGGATCTGCCCAATACAGAACCTTGCACATCCTCATCTTTATGGCCTTATAACATTTCACAGGCTGCAGGTGGCATGTGAGGAGAGCAGTCAGTCTGAAWTCACAGAATCATAGAATGGCTTGGTTGRARGGRMCYYMAARATCATCCATGTCCCTTCCCCTGCCATGGACAGGCACATCTTTCCCTTGACCAGCTTGCTCAGAAGTCCATGAAGCCTCGCCTTGAGCATTCCCAGGGATTGGCGTCTGTGACTTCTCTGTTCCAGTGCCAGGAGTGTGTGTTTTTTCTTCCTTCCCATTTTTTTCAGTGTATCTGCTTCTAATGGTCAGCTTCTGGGTGAAATATTTAATTTGTGGACTCTCAGATTTGCTTAGAACWCTTAGCAAAAGCTCACACTTCTTGGTGTACATGTGTATGTATGTTAAGTTGAATTTGGTGGTCATTTGGCTTGAAAATCTAGTTTTCAGTAACAGAGGGGAGTTAGTTCCTTTATTTCCATTTATGACATTGAAAATATTCCTTCTTAACTGCTTGAGAAATTTACTAAAATGAGTGCATTTAAACTACATTTCCCAGCAGTACAGGGATGAGTAAAGAGAAATGAGTTTTCCTGGGCTGATCTTACTTAGTTGCTCTTTGTTGTGATTTTGACTACATACGTTTTGATTGAGGGTCCATATATATATGTATCTATGTATGTGTACAAGTGCAATGCAGCTATATTTTTCTAATATTTCTTAAACTTTATTTCCATGCTGTTCRTTATTTGGGTAGGATGCATTTCAAGAATGTGGTCCCTTGAATCTTGAACGTGCACTTTGCTCCTTGCCTTTTTGGCTTTTCTATTGTAGCCCTTATCTTGAAATAAGGTATAATGCAAGGTATTTTGTAGGGTTGTGGTGAAATCCACTGAATTCAGGAACCACATGTAAGATCAAGGCCTAAATACTTTTATCAGGAATTCCTAAAGAGTTTAAATAAGGAAATGAAGGTGGTAAAAGATGATTTTAATGTCAGGGAGCAGAATGTGGCACCAAGTGGAAGAAATAGTGAAGAAGGGAGTTTTTATTGTGGAAGGGAAATCAGTTGAGTTGATTAGTTTCATATGTGKGATTCTTTTTTAAAATATTTGTTTAAGAACTAAATGGAAATTCCTTACTAGGGAATACTGTGGTGGAACATGATTATGCACGTGTGACAKAGGATAACAATGTATACATTAAAAAAGAAAAAAAACTGCTCAAAATATCAGGGGATTTACAGGAGAAGCATCTCTTCATTGTCTTTAACAACAGCTACATAGTCTGTCCCTGACTTAAGTAGTGTCAAAGTTATTTGGATCTAATCATATTAATCTTCTGTTTGTTACAGTTAACTGAAATACAGTTCTCAAGMGTGTTTAGGTTTTAGGTGCTGATGACAAAGTTTGTGCATCTTATAAATTGCATGCACTGTGTAGAACTCTTATTAATTGGTGGTGGAAGTTACAATCCATATTTTAAATAAGTAGTATAATACAGCCATTCAGAATTACACCACAAAAAAGAGAGGGGTTTAATGGACTCCATATGTCTGCTTTTAGAACTGGTTAAGTAAAACTTTGTTATACCACATAATGGTAAACCATCAGTGATATAATGTCCTTGGGGTCTTTTAAGAAACTCCTTTACAGACACTCTTCTGACAAAGATTAATTCATTAATGGATTCAAACTAACAGGAATATAGTCAATATTGTTAAAATGACAGTGTTGGTTACATTRTCCCTTTAAATTCCTGGAAACTGAAATGAAATATCCTTGCTCTTGAGGAAAAACTAATTTTGAGCAAGAGATAGCTTTTCAAGTATGCTTGCCTTTTAAAACTTTCARTGCATACTTTAGTTTATGCTCTTTCAGAATGAAGACTAAAATTGTAGRTGTATCTACGAACACATGAACTCAGAATGCAATCTTCCTGCATCAGTGATTATTTTTGATAGGGAAATGTTAATAAATATTTCTTAAAAGTTGTTTCATGGTTAAGCATTTTAATAAAACCGCTCTATTTATAACTGTTAAGTTATAAATAGCTTAGGTATTAATGGGTAGTGAGCCTAGGGCCATGTTATTTAAGTTTTTGATGGCCTGCATCTCCTTCCTCCCCACCAAATTCATGCTTACACTTGGGAGTGTTTCCAAACGCAGTGACTGTTACCTGTGTGCTGTCTGGCCTAGCTGCTCCTGTCATATTGAAAATCAGATCACTGGATTCTTGATCAATATTCCCATGGGGAACACCTTAAAAACTGCAGCAATTTGCCCTCCTTCATTTGCACCCCTTGGGCACAGGGTGGTGAGCATGTGCACCCCCACATCTCATCAGGGTATTCTGCTCCTCCATTCACCTCTCTGGGTCTGCTGCTCTGTGGATCTGCTCTGTAGAACTGCCCAGTGGCACCAACACAGCTTCAAAGGCGGGGGGCAGAAACTATTGATGGAACTTGATTGCAGGAATTCTGGACATTTGTGTAAGGGTGTGCTGATGAGACAAGAATGTTCTGGTAGAAAACAAAGGCTGTGGCTCTATTAAAAGGGCAAAGACAGGAATCTAATTTTCTCTTTTAAAATTAAAATTAYTTGTGCTTTTCAGAATAGTGTATGTAAATGTGTGTGTTTGTAAGTGGAGTGGAGTTATCTGCAGTGGAGATACTGCATACTTTAAATGGACTTAATATGTCCTGTTGAGGTGTCCAAATTAAAAATTAAAAAAAAAACATATAAAAATTGTCTTTTCCAAGATTCTTTTGAAAAATTGATAAATATCAATATTTTTATTACTTTCTTTAAAACAAGGGAAATAAAGCAAAAAAAATGAAAAGTTATTCATGGTCTGTTAAGTAGCCCATGCATTTCATGGCTGTTATACAAACTGCAAACTTAGACGTTGCTTCATCTATTTTTCCCTTACAGAAGTTTTAATTTATTTTTTTCAAAAGAAAAAAATGCCATTGCTTGTTCTTTTATTTATCACAGCAACCCAAGATCTGGGTATTTAGGATCCCGTTCTCTCACATGTTAAGGGTTGGCAAACCACCTTTTGGAGGTTTTGCATTTCACCAAAAAAACAGCTTGCTGCTGGAAGGGAAGGACAGGAGAGGTCTCCTCTCATGGAAGTTTATTTATAAGTCACCATTTGTCCTTTCAAAAAGGGCTGATTATCAATTAATTTAGTTACTTGTAAGCTCACTTCTTCCTTCAAGAGGTAGTTACTGTAGTAACAAGCATACATTCGTTATTTCAGATGTTGGGGTTGAATACACGCTCGCAGTTACCTTCTGCACATATGTAATACATTCTAGCTTTTTATAAGGCTGTTGGTTACAAATGGCTTTGAAATAACTACCATGCCTTCCAGCTATAAAATCCCATAATAATTATTCATTATATCATCATCATTTTTAATATCCTAAAAGGGACTCTTCCACACCCCCTCCCACGGCAGAATGTTGTAGAAGAGATTTCTTTTGCCCACATTAATTCAAGATTGTTCAGCACTGCGATGCAGCCATATCATCTTTGTTTTAGGGGAAGCTGAACGGAGTGAGACAGCTGCTCCATGAAACTTCAGTAATTGGATTCATGTTTAAATAACTTGGGCAAAAAAACCCTTCAGCTTCCTTGCTTAATTCTTTTTATTATCTGCATGTAATCTGAGTAGGTTCTAACTAGAAGTTCCCTAACAGCTAGGCTTGCTGGCTTTATAGCTATAATTTAGGCATAGTCCTACATACCTCTGACAATTCCCACTTCCTGTTACATGTTCACAACATAAAAGACAAGGATGTTGAGATGGTAATTTGTTTCTGAAAATGAATTCTGATTATTTTAACCCCTCTTCCCTTAAATTTTAAAATAATTTCTGGAGCTTAAGGCMATTTATTTCTGTTTTGTTTTCTTCTCTTTTATATTTAAGACTACAGAAAGAATCTGATTTTAACTTAATTTTACTGTGGTATACGCTGTTATAACATCCAACTGCTTAAGCATATTTTAGGCTATAAAATACATTCATTTAAACTGCTTTGATTCCAGAGTATCTGGTTTAGATACTTGTGCATTCACTTCTTAAATAAAGTGAAAGCATATTGTGTCATACAAGATTATTTTTTTCTTCATTATCTGATCCTTATGCATTTGAACTTGGGCTTCTGTGACAAAGGCACAGTTGTTTGTCTGCTGATTGAATTTAACAAGAAGCTGGTGTTCTCTAAGTACAAGTGCCTCATTTCCTATAGCATAACAGTACAGTAATGCTAAGGGCACATACGTACAAAAAAGCATTAAACTCCAGAAAATCCCCTTAAATCTCAAAGCTGGAAATTCAACCACTGAAAGGTAATTGTACTGAAATTTAAGCCCAAAGTAATTTTCTTACGTGGTTAAGGAGTTTTAAATGTGATTAATAAACTGTGRTAAAGGAATCTTTAGAGGCTACTTCAGGGAGTTGTTATGAACTTAKGTGCATTGAGTGATCATAGTACCCAGCCAAATGTACAGCAGAAAGATATTTTCAAACCTCTTGGGAAATAATAGGCCAGATGATCTGCATTTTACTGCAGCTTCTAAAATTCCTCTGTTAGATATTTATGTAAATGAGGTATTTTTGGAGATGCTGCCTGATAAACAGGAACTATTGACAAGTCTCTCTCCATCTACCCCTGAAGTGTAGCACCCTTGCATTACAGCAAACAAAGTGCAACATTGGCTTAAATTAAAGTTTACAGAGGGACCCATTTAATTTAGCTGTAGCCATCTGAAGGTTAGTCTCTGTCTCACTTAGCCATTAGTCAGTGAAACAAARTGGGCATCTCCGCAGGGATGTTCAGCCCATTTAGTTTTAGTTTCCTCTCTAGTCAGTGGAACGTGGCAAGTGTCTCCAAGGGTGATTTGTCTTATCCCAAAGGGCCCACCTAAGAATGAATCCTTAAGGTTTTCGCTGGTGAAGTTAGGTGAGGTGAATTCCATCCCCAGCTTGCTAAATGTTGTAGCTTGTGACTAGGRCACACTTGTTTGTGACTTGAGAATGATCCAGGATCTCTGTGCTGGAAATTGAATCACATTAGGAACTTCAGTAAAGCAGAACATAATTTGTTTTAATGTCATAGAGCAACACGGCATTTTGAATTGTGAATTTTGGAAAAAAAATAGTTTTGTCAAGTCTTGGGATCCCCACTGGTGGGCTGAGGTCTGGGAAGTTCTGGCGAAGTCTGATGACTGAAATTTCAGTGATTTTTTTTTTTTTTAATGTATCATTTCATTGTGATAACAGAAAGAATTATGGTAGAAAACYACTTTTAAGATTAAATTTACACATGTATTTTAGATTGTACAACCTGCACATGTCCTGTCCTGCTTTTCATTCCTGCATTTTCTTGTCTTTAACTTTACAAAAGTTGAAGTCAACATGTCCTGCAAGCCTTCAAGTGCAMAAAGCTAATACACTTCCTGTGAGTGACATCCTTTTCCTCACAACTGTCAATGAGCTGATGAAAATATCTAAACAACTGAAGAAAACTGCTTGTCTCCAATTCTGTTAAAGCAAGTTAAAAGTATAAAATTATTCAGCAGTTTTTTTTATGGAGCATCTTGCCATAGTATATTAAATTTCCAGATTGCCTAGAAAGATACTCTACCAAGCTTCTAATCTAGGAGTGTTCACTTGTACAGCAGTATTAATCTCTCCATATTATTCTGTATGTGTAAATAGGTTATTTTTCTCTGGTTCCTCTCTGATTCTACACATTACCACCCTGGGTTTTTTTTTGGTAGATGGGTGGGGCAGTAGATTGACTTTTAAATTGTTTTGCTTTTGGTGCTCGTGCCTGATTGGCTTCTGCCTTCTGTTTTACTCCTATTTTTCTATTTTCATTGTAGTCACTGTTCTTTATCTCTCCTACTTACATTGTGGTGATGTGTTTGTTTTAGAGTTTCCACAGCATGCGATAGTTTATTCTTTGTATAGTCCCATATGCTCACTTACTGACTTGGACAGCAAAGAGGAAAAAGGAAAAAAAAAAGGGGAAAGAGTATATGTATTTTTTTCCAACATTTGTAGTCAACACAGAATACACTATGGAAAACACAGTTGTTCCAACAGACTCAAAGCTGAGATCTGGGTAAAATTTATAGCTTCAGTGGGACTCAAGGGAACATGTATTTTTCTGCCAACTTTAAAAAGAGTTGAAAATGTGTTGAAATCTTATATGTATTGTATTTGTTTTGTCTGTGTAGGCAAGTGCTTCTGTGTGGCCCCTGTATTTCTTGATGTTCTCTACAGCTGACCTTGTAGCTGGGTTTTGTATCTCCAGTGTTGATCAAAGGGAGTTTGTAAAGTGCTTTTTAAAAGTTCTTTAAGAATTGGTGTGACTTCTGTTTCATGGATTTGAAGGATTTATTGAAAAYGTGTTTGACAAATTAATTTTTATTTCTATGAGGAATTTTAATTTAGCTTCTTGGGTGTTAGGGTTTTTTTCCCTCCCTACTACAAAAAAATAGGGATTTCCAGTGGTATTTGAGCGTAAAATTGAGAATTCCGATTTTGTGATCTGATTCCATGTAACTGAGTGTGTAATTCTGCTCATGGTAAAGTTGCTGATCACATGCCTGGTRAATATATTGGACTTGTATGCACCTGTACATTAAGGTAAGGTTTTTAGAGTGGYATGTCTTGCAGCCTCTTGCACATTAGAAGATTAGATTAATTAGTTCTACTTCAAACACCTATTATTACTGTTAGTAATTGTTAGCAGCAGTTACTGAGTGCAGGTAGTGAAGGGTTCGGGTATTCAGCTGTGCCATGTGAGTTGTGGAGGAGGGAAGAGGTAGCTGCTGTTTGATGTCAAGTGAAAGAATGGCACCTGATCTCTGGGATGTGGATTGATTGATTGATTGATTGATTGATTGATTGATTGATTGATTGATTTCTTGTCCGCTTTTCTTGTCCCAAGCGGACCTGTTTGATACCATGTATTGCCTAAACTGTGTTATAACTTTGAAAGATACTTTCCGTACTCATGTTTCCAAACAAATTTAAATGTGTACTGACATAACTGATTTTAAATATCCAGTCAAACAAGGCTGGTTTCAAGACCGCTGGAAGTCAGGAGAGTCAGTCTGCTGTCCATTCTGACCATGCTGGAACTGTTTCCATGAAATTGCTTGGCAAGGTGGATCAAGCTGGTAGTGAATTCTTCCAACTACCAGGAGAACTGAGCAGGATTTGGCCTTGTGTCTCCATGGTGGTGCTTTCTTCAGAAAGTTGCTGTACTTAATCTGTGAAAAGGCTCTGCACAATAAGTATGTAAAGATGGGAGCTCTTACAGGAACATACTTAAAACTGCACCACATATGTAAGCAGATGCTATTTTGTGGTTCAGAAACATTNCCCTCCAGCTGTATGCCAGGATCTTCCCTTTGTGCACTTTTCGGGTACCGTCAGAAGTTTATGTATCAGTTTATCAAAATCCAGTCTGTTCTCTCTTGTGTGTGTGCCTGATATTGCCAAAGACACTTAGATACATTTGGATGAGCTTTTCCACTTTTGGATGCATTTTTGTTACTTTATTTTGATACATGATATTTTGAGATTGCTGCACTGCAAGAGCAGCAGCCAAAAGAAGATGAGACTAATCCTTTGTTTAAACAGTTCAAAGACTAATGTGATAGAGTAATTGCTTTTAGATTCTCCAAACTACTTTGTAACAAAATAACATAGTTAACTCTCTCCCTGTTTTACTAAATGCAGTTTTATTTAATTTTCATCTCTGTTTGAGAATTAAGTGATTTGGGGTATTGCAGTAAGAGTACATGCCAGGGCTGTCTTCTGCCTTTTTTTCTCCTTAGTCACACTGAGTCATGGGTCTCCACTTTTCCTACAAGATCTCTGTTAGTAGGTAGTGGAATTGATCAGACACAGAGATTGAACATGTGTGTGGGTATAGCTTTCCTTCCTGGGCATTATTTTCTKAAATTTCTATTAATTCCTGTTTCTAAGGTCAGATACTTTTCCTTTCACTTTCTTGTATCACAATGTCGAAATATAACTACCAGCAGGTGGAGATTGATTAAAGAAAGAAGTAAATTGTTTGATCAATCCTCTTTATTGAAAGTGACCTTTTCAGACGTGTTCAGGAAATCTAACTTCTTTTTTCGTGTTCTAAATCCTGCTGCACSATAACCTCTTAATTTCTGCTGGTTGGAAATTAATTCTATGTTAATTAATTATGCAAATAAGTTTACACAGAAAAGGCATTTGGAGGGAGATGTGAGCTGAAGAATCCTTTGAGGAAAAGCTGATGAATGGGGAGAGATGTTGCAGCTGCCCAGGAGGATTCCAGTAACACTTTCTGTGCCTGGGAGAGCCTGGCAAGTCCCTGCCTTTCCGGGTGAGTGCCACTGTGCGACTCCTCTCCAAAGGGATGAAAAACATTCATGATTTCTCTGAGCTGTGCTAAGTGTGATCTATCCATTTGCTACTGCAAAGCAAGAGGGAAGRTTTGAAGATTTGCACAGCAGTTAATAATTTCAGCCTTCTGGTTCCGATGAGCTTTTCGCTTGATCTTCCATTGTGACGACTTTACAGGTAACAGACCATGGGAGATCTCATGGCCAAGTTTTTATTTAGCTTAACATGGTCTGGCCTTAACCACTGGGTATATGAACTAGGTTTGGGTCTCTCCTTGAAGACAGCAGCAGCAGAAGCTCAGGGCAATCTTGAGCTGTGTTGGAGGCCAACCTCTTCTGCTTTTGTCCTCATTGCCCCTCTGATAAAAAGGAACTTGTAGTTCTGCTATGTCCTTTCTTCCACCTGAGAAAACTGCAGTGCTCAGGGTTCTCCAAGGCTGTGACGTTGCGGGGTGGCAGATGTTCCCAGCCCAGCTGTGCGAGAGGCAGCTGCTGGTTTGCCTCCTCCAGGGAAAAGGCACTGAGCCAGATTCAGCTTGTTAACTTCCAGCTGGATATTACTAGCCAGTGTATCCCAAGAGTGTGCAGAAATGGCAGCTGACATTTAGGGGCTCAGCATAGAATTGCRGACTGTTACAGAGCATTCAAAATCTGAAGCACCTCTCAAAGCATTGAGAGGAGTTTCATAGTGTGAAGAATTCATCCARTAATCCGTTGTCTGGTGTTCATCTGAACTAGGATAGGTAGGACCTGAAGTCAGCCAGCTTTGTGAGACAGACTGTTAACAAACCTCTTTACTGGCTTTACCTTGGCATTTATTTTATCTTTCATTTTCTGTGAGAATTTTGGTCTGCATGCTCTCCTCTACACACCACCTTCTTCAAGAACCTTTCCTTGAAGCCTGAGGAAGTGGTTTAACATTGGATACAGAYGCAGGCACACAGACACACACCAGAATAAAATCCCAGTGACAGAAAAGGAGTGTGACTTCCTGTACACAGCRGGATTGGTGGGGGTGGGAATGGCACGGTTTCTAAAATGCAAACAGCAGAAAGGCAATCCCCAAAGTGTATAAAATTCCTRTGGTTTAAATCACTAAATCAGCCGAATGCTGGTAAATGTTCTGCTGGTTCAGTACAGAATTTAAATGTGTAACCTGCATCAACCAAAGCTGGACTGTGGAGCCAAGCATGAAGGCTGTGGGGTGGATTAKAAAAATAGGAATGGTTTTAAGCATCTTATTACACGAAATTAATTGTCACTTTACTGTCAAGTAGAGCTAAAGATAGGGAACCTATCTGCAGCATACAAAACTTTATTGAATTGTAACCTGGGCTGCCTTGTTACTGCATTTCTGCTTCTCATTTGTTAATACATATCTCATGCTGTAAAGAACTGTAGTAAAGATTTCAATTCAAACGTGTCCTGGCCTGGAGTAAGGTTGCTTGGCTATTCAAGGTGAAATATCAGGAAAACGGTGTGAATGTGATGCAATAATTTTCATTTTTGAAACTTTTCTTGTCTATACTTCCACTGTACGTGTTCTCCTCCTGTAAAATCATTGCATGCTGATCTCCCTACAAACTTGTTGAAACTCCTTTTGAATGCCCTTGRTGCTCCTGTGTGCCCTCAGACAAGCCAAGCTTATGGCCCTCTGGGGTAAAAAGTTGATGTGATCTTCTATGCTACAGAACTCATCTAATTTTATACTTGGACAGGTAAATGCTTGAGTGTCTTGCTTCTTGAGGTGTGGCCAATTSTCTCTGGACCTAATTAGGTAATGCAGGTCTTTCCACAGAGATCCATGCCTTGCCAGGTGGTCGTACAAGGGCTGCAGGAGGACCTGGTAAGACAGCATTTGTCTGGAACTTTCCTTTAKGGGGAAAGGCAAAGTATAAACTGATGCTGACACAACAAAGAGGCTTCTGATGGGCCAGCTGAAGGCCTTGGAGGTGTTGGTGTCTGCAGTAAACTCTGGCAGTGTCTGAGCCATCAGTAGGAACAAAGTTGTGAGAAAAATCAGACTCATTTTTAAGCAGAAATGAAAAGCTTGATGCAATCAGCTGAATAAATCCAGAAAAACTCTTCAGTCTGCTCATTACCAACCAAGGCATTTCTTGCTTCTCAGACAGYTATTTATGGGGAAGAAATCCATTCTTGAAAAGAAGTGGTGTTGAAATTACCATCTCTTTAGCTGAAACTCCTTCTGAGCCTTGTGGTGGTGCAGATTTCTAAGAGCACAATTCAGACTGAGAGAGTTATGACAAGCTTTTTTTTCTCTCCTAATCACCACATTCTTCAAAAAGACTGTCCCAGTAAACACTTATTGTTCTCTATTCCTTTTCTCTCATGTTTTTTAATATGATAAACTAAGTTTCACCCTTAGATAACYTTGTGTCCCTACAAAATTTTATTTAGATGCCTACATTCCTAAAAATAATACATGAATGAAGTGTTCCAAGCTGCAAACCGCAGCTTCCTGAGGTATCAGTGGCCGTAATGCAGTTTCTAGTTCAAGGTTTTTGTTTTATAAGTGATATAACATTCCAGGGTCCACATTCAGTATTGCTTTGCTATGTGCTATTTGTGTGGGTTTTTTGATGATTTTTGGATGCAAAGCATATGTCATTTAGTTGACTAACATAAAGAGAAGATTGCTGAGGTATGTTTTCTGTGCTATGTGTGCCCATTCCTCTACTTAAGAAGGTTTTTTTAACTAYATATTGTTTCTAGCCTGCAATCAAAACACTGCCCATAAGTTTTAGTCATATATTTCATTGCATACTGAAGGTGCATTTACTTTTGCAGAATATTTCAGTATATTACTCTGATTCTTGATATAAATTGTTTTCCTAGTGTCTAAACCCATGGTTGCTCAAGCAAACTCTTGTAAATAGGAATCTGACTGAAATTCAGTAGCCAAATATTTTTCGAAAAGGCATCGAAAATGACAAATTATGATTTCATTTGTCTGGGACAAAGCCAAGCATGATAGGTGTTATGTTCCAAAATTAGTTCAGTGACATAGAGTGGGGTGAGGTGAGGGGGAGAGTGAAATGGTAATTTGGCAATATCAAAGTACTTAATTCTCTTGACAATGTTCTTATACTTTAAAGCAATGCCATTGTTGGAAAGAAACTATACGCTTTTTAATTACTAGCAATAAAACTAAGGATTTAAGACCTAAGAGTGTTACAGTTGGAGGAAACTATAATTAGAGCTCTGTTTTCTTAAGGAAAACTGAGAGTTCAGACAGCTTTTAAAAGGAAATGSTAGTTATATTTGAACTTTTATGTAGACTGTTTATTGATAAATACATGTTCTCTAGTCTTACACCAGTAAGTTTAGCAGTAAAGTATATCCTAAGTAACTTCTTAATTTGTGCTCAGAGTGCTGTTTCAGCTCTAAGGCGATTTAATTGCGATGGTTGCAATTTCTTCTGATTGTAAGGCAGAATTCCTTAATTCTATATCTTTTAACTTCTACTGAGAGAGATGTAGAACAAATTAAAATCCAATGGATATGGTTAAGAAGAGAGCTGGTTCTAAAATATGCACTGTTGTATGTATTTGCACTCTTGCAGCCTGTCTGCTTCCAGAGAGTCGGGGAGACACCGCTGCTACTGAACACAATAGCTGGAAGATTGTTAGTCCACAAATAAATGTGGGTGTACTTAAGCATTGTCAGTCAGCAGGTCATTACACGCAACTAAGTCTAGACCATCTTGGAATCAGTGCAGAAACCACTGGCAAATAAATCCCTCTCAGTCTGGTGGGCTTCCCTGGGGTGATATTTTCCAGTCGGGAAGGACGCTGTGGAGGCTGGGCCTTGGAGCGCTGATTGTGGCTGCTCCTGTGCGCTGGAGCTCTCACTTTACCACGGCGTTCCAGGCCTGTCAGGATTTTGGCTGCTCCACTGGCTTCCCAGGCTCTGTGGGGAGAGCAGACTGCTGTGTCCTGCTGCTGAGCCCACTGGGCTTCCCCTTAGCCCACAAATATTGGGGAAGGGCATGGCTCCCTGGGAAGGCCTGTGGTGCCGCTTCCCCAGGGCTGTGTTCCTGCTCCTCCTGCAATGAAATGCTCTTGTTGGAGGGGCAGCACCAGAAGTTTATTTTGTGACAGAGTTACTGTAACCAGAACATTTTGTGTGTGTTTGTGTAATCAGATAATTTTGCAAGTGAGGTTGTTTGTTTTGAGGCCGCCTCTTCGGAAGCTGTTAGAGCTGTCTGTAGATGAACGGCTGCGGTGCTGTGAGGAGGGTGTGATGAACACGGCTTCGTGTCCTGATGGACATTGGTGGCAGGTGGTGTCCCCATATGGGGCCCAGCACCGTTCAATACCTTCAGTATTGTCATAGTGAGATCAAATGCACTTCCAGCACATTTGCAGAAGGCACCAAGCTGAGTGGTATGGGTAACATCCCTGAGGGAAGGGGTGCCATCCATATGGACATGGATGAACTTGAGACATGGACCCATGGGAACCTCCTGAGGTTCAACAAGTCAAGTGCTGGTGCTGCATCCATAAGAAGGATGTTTGTGATAGAACAAGRGATAATGGTTTTAAACTAAAAGAGGACAGATTCAGACTAGATATCAGGAAGAAGTTTTTACAATGATGGTGGTGAAACACCTAGCAGATTGCCCAGAGAGGTTGTGGATGCCCCATCCCTGGAGACATTGCAGGTCACATTGAACCGGGCTCTGAGTAGCTTGCTCTAGTTGAAGATTTCCCTGCTTATTGCAGGGGATTGGAATTACATGACCTTTAAAGGTCCCTTCCAACCCAAATGATTCTGTGGTTCTGTGAAATTTTTCATGTGTCCTTCTATCTTTTTTTGCATATGACTAATTTGTAAAAGCTGAAGTAAAATCAATGTGTTTTACAGTGCTTGTGACAAAACAGAGCTRAGCATAGCACCATATTTTTGTGCAGGTATRTGTCACAATTAYGTYCTTTCCAACTTTGGAGATGAAAGARGTWGCTGTTCAGTGAGGACCATAGTGTAGAGTGAGGGAAATTGGTGTTCTTTTGGCACCTGGGATTCTTTTTTTAGTTTCTAATTTTTAACATTTAACCGACCCTAAAAAAGCACACACAATGTTAAAAGACAGTGTTAAGAATGACTTTCCAGGTCAGAGGTTATGTTTTAAACCAGACTCATATTGTTTTGGTTCCTGATAATATTTTTGGAATTAGAAACCTGTCAGTGTTTCCATTTGGAGATAGGGAGCTATAACTGGCTATAAAAATATGTTCCCAGCCAAGGCATGCCATATGAGGTTGTTGCTGAAAAGCAATTAAAGTCTGGCAGCTTTGAAATAAGAGGCACATCAACAAGATTGGGAAATCTGCTGTTTTCTGTCAGTGCTGCATTTCTAGAAGTCAGGAAATGTATGATGATAGGTGTATGGTTGCTGTTCAGGCTCTGCTTTTATGGGTCACTGTGTGAAATCAGGTCGAGGTGGATGATTTTGGTTTTTCTTTAGTGTTAGGTTTTCTTGTGCTCTGGATGTCATTTCACAAATTAGGCTCTTGATAGATATTTTAACACCTTCTATCCATTTCCTAAATCTTTTGTGCAATTGGTCCTTTTCCTTTGGTTCACCACAACTTTAAGTAGCTGCGGCACATTCTTCCAATTTACAATGTCTCCCTGAGTCACCAGTTGGACTCCACACATAGCCTTGGTGCTCCAGGAAGGAAGACTTGGCATCAAGTGAGCCTGGGGTTAATGAAAGCCTGGAGTGGGAAGTTATAAAAATCAGATGGTTATGGTAATTTTAAGGGGCTGTACACTGAGTTTAATAGCTCCGTGGGGAATGGTGATGTGTGTATATGAGGAGTGGAGGAGGAGAGAATGGCCATAGTAAGGTGCCATTATTTATATATTTATACATGCATATATATGTTCCTATTCCCTCTCCCCTTTCATTCCCTGTTTGTAAGAGATTTGATGTGTTTTGGCCAGAATCCTAATCTGACCTGACTGCACTCCATCATCAAACAATCCCTACAGAAATCTTGCAGAGAGGGGAAGCTGTTTTCAAGATCCAGTTTTCTCCTCTGGCTGCAATGAAATATTTGACTCTGATAATCACACATGATAATCTCTTCTCCATTTGCTATGGTAATTCTAAATCATCTCCTTTATCTTTTATCGTGATCAGATACTTACCTGTTTCATTTTATGTTCAGGTAATTTTTTTTTAAAAAGGAAAACAGCCCCAAAGTTAACTTGGATTTTGGTGTGCCTCAAATTCAGGGTCAGAATCACATGGGCCAATGCTGCTTCTCAGGTGGAAAGAGGTACAACCTGGAGGCAGGTAAAGGCTTGATTGTAATCACAAATTTGTCATTGCTGGCAGCCTGTGATGCCCAGTKTGGAGGCAGTGGTGCAGCCTCAGGAGTCCACAGCTCCATGTGAAGGCACTGGCAGCTGCTGTTTGTGCAGGGCTTGATGCTTCTACCCTTCTCCTTTCATGGAATTGCTGCCAGGTGCTTGATCTTAGTGAGYTGGACCATTGAGTCTTGTCCCATGGTCCTGACTGTAAGGAGATYGTGTTGGTACTTACTAGGCATAAAGAGAATATGAAAATCAGGAGTTGCCTCATGTTTAGGTTAWGCTGTATCTTAGTGGTTGTACTATTAGCTGCTGAAAATGGGTGTTTGGGTAACAGTGAATAGTACTATGTTGAGGCACCATGATTATATTTCAAATTAAAAGAAATAGGTAAATAACCTTGTAAGTATAAAAAATATTTTCTAAGACAAGGTCTTCTATGGGACTGCCTTGCATKCATTCTCTGTCATTCTAGCTCCATAGTGTTACAAGGTGGTTGTTGGTCTTACTGGCTTTGGAAAGTCAGCTTTGTGACAAAAAAAATCTTATATATTTAAACAATGGTGAAATAAGATTGCAACCTAAATTCTGATTTTACGCACATCTTTTAATTATGAAGGTCATGTTTTTAAGTGTTTTAATAGAGACCATGGGGAGTGCAACAACTTTGAGGGAAATGCAAGCCTTTTGTATGACATTGTTTAATTGGTTGTTTTGTGGGACTGGTTTTGTCAGGGAGTATAAGTATATGTATTTGTGTGCATGTACATATGTGCACACAAGTGCTCATAACTTGAGCAGACTCTTCTGGCAAGTCCTGGAGACTCGGCTGTGTGTCACCACTGTGTTGGTTTAGCAGTCATATTTTGGAGAGAAGCTGTACTTCAAAGTGTATTCTGTGTTGTTTATTCCATTTAAAAAAAATGTACTTCAGGTTAGGATTATWGCCTGTTTTCTGTATGTGTCACAATGTCAGAAAAATAATAAAAGAAAACCAACAAAAACCGCAATAGATACAYCTTGAGGTTTCATTTTAAGTAGTGAAGTGTTCAAATATGCATTGAAATATAAATGTGTTTAATGATGTCTTTTTCAGAGGCAAAAAAAATGTGCTATGACTTYCTAAAAATATGGTTCTGGTGGTAGAGATGATAATGTCCTTATGATTCTCAGCTGCAGCTTTATATGTTACAAATATCCCCTAAAAATCTTAGAGGCTAAAACCTCAACTGAATCTGAGCTACAAAGTGAGAAATGCATTTAAATACTTTGCTTAACTGTGAAGAAAACAGGTGTATTAAAGGTCATATGAGTGCACTCTCCTTCCCAGGACACAAGCTTTCATTTCACATGCAGAGAAGTAAATTTGTTCTCAGTCATTTTGACTTCTTTTAGAGTCTGGATCTAGCCACACAAAGGCTTTTTTTTTACACATGGTTTTGTGAATAAAGAATGTTWATTTTTTTTTCCTTAGGCCTTAAATGGGACTTTGGACAAATAAATAGAAGAGCATATTTAGTACTACTAATTTTTAGGCTTCTCTTGTTAAATAACTGTGGCTAGGATTTTCTTTACTCAGATGATGTTATTTGGGCTTTCCATAGGCTTTTCTTTCCATAGGCTTTCTTGAGAAAGAGTTTTTGTCTATTTTTACAGAAATTGCATCTCATCTGCTTTCAGTGGAAAGAGAATTTTCCTCTCTTCCAGTTAATTACTTTAAGTAAAAAAAAAAAACAAACTTGTAATGGGTGTTGTAATCATGATAGAAGTTAGTGAGCTGAGTTAAAGACCACAGTTACACCAAGGCTGTACTATGCAATTGTTCCTTTCTGGAAAGCTACCAACAAACATTTGTCATTCAGAAAACTGTACCAGGACACTTACAACTGGAGCTTTCCTGGCTGCTACTGTCTTAGTTGAAATGATTGGAGTCTGTCCATGTACAGCARTGTTGAAAATGAAACCCTGTTTGAATATCTGTTTAGCTGCCAGGTTTTCAGTGCCTCATTTGAAATTTTTCCTGCATTTTTCAATAGCTGGGGAGTTTTTCAGTGGCTTATGCAATTTTTATGTCTGGTGGTCTCTAGAATGAAATGTTTCCAGAACTGATAGGAGAACTTTGGAGGATTCAATTCTCTTTTATGAAATGCTTCAGAAATGAAGTTGTTCCATTTTTAATAGATTGAACCCTTCTCTCTTTCTCTCTCTTTTAAAAATGAAATAYAAGCCCATGTAACTTCTTACTTTAAGCCATTAACCCTCCTTTTATTCAGAAATAGTGAAGTTCTATTATCTCACTTAGAAGAAAGAGTAAGAAAAGCGAAGTTATTTACCTAAGTCATAAAAGCATCTCTGCCTAAATTATTGCTTAAATTTAGGTATGTCTTATCCTAAAATGATGGATCCCTTAACTAATTCATTCTTCCTCTCAGAGGTACAGCCTTTGTAATAAAAGGGAATAAAACCCAAAGTGATTTATTTAGCATATCATAATTTGTTTCATTGTGACCAGGAGGGACCGTTATTAAGATACATTGACAGATATTTTTACCTTTTACTYAGATGTATGCAGACTAAAGATGCAAACTAGCACAAAGCACTCCAAAGTTGCTAAACTACATGTCACAGACTACAGCAGTGACCAAGCATCCACAAAACACTTTGGGTCCTTGGAAAAGTGAGAATTAACTAAATGAAAATTGCCCAGACAGTCCCAGCTAGTAAACCATGCCACATGCTCCAAGTCTGAGCTGATCTGATGGAAGAAAATTCCTTTCTGTATGTAATCTGATAACTAGCTTGACTCTGAGCATGTTGGAGACGTGTATAAATTAGAAACGAGTTTTGATCCAGCATATTATTTCCCCTCATTATGGTCAGTCTCTGATCATTCTGAGGAAGAAAAATAATTTTCCCTCATTCTTGGGAAATTGTATCTGCTGGTTGGTTGCATGTTAAAGTTGGTAACATTTTAAAGCTATTGGCCGTGCCCTGCAGTATGAGACCATGTGTGATTCGTAACTAATGTATCTGCTCTTTTTGAAAGGTTTCTCTGGAGGTAAWTGTGTGTGGGTTGTTGGCTATTAGTGGATATTGTCTTCTTTACTGAATTTCATCTCATTTGAGCTGAGCTGCATTGTTACCTATAGGCCTTTTCCTCTGGTGAGCAWTTTTTGTCTCTTGAGATGACTCACTTTGTGTGGAAAAGGGTACTTCCRACTGTGAAGATACCCTTTTTGTTACCTTATTTGCAGTTACAGCACATTTCCAAAATGCTYTGTTTCTATTTCATTCATTGGTACTTGTCTCCCTCCATGGGAACTCCTGTGCAAAGGGAATATTTGGATATCCAGAAAACTTTGCATCTCCCCATGTGCTTTTTTATCTATTTCTGCTCCATCAAAGGTGTGTTGTGCATTGCGTAGCTCAGGCTCCTCTTTCATCAGGCAAAAGGTGAAATCTGATACTTCACAAGCAGATCATAGGATCCCAGGGTGAGTCTGCCTGGAAGTGACCTCTCTGGCAGGACTCTGGATTCCCTTAGCAATGTCCTGTTCAGAGCAGGGTCAGGTGTGATGTCAAACCAGGTCTTTATCTGGTTGGGGCTTGAAATGGCTCCGATTTCATTTAACAGTTCAGGAGTATTGTGATGCCACTTGGAGTCCTGGGCTTAGTAACTGAGTAACTCTTGGAGTAACCACAGCATTCACCTAGCTGCTTTGAATTTCCTTCCTGGGCAAGGATAAAGCAGTATTCTCTCTCTGCCTAGTGCATTGGGAAAATTTTGATAACAATTTGACAGGAGTTGTAGTGGATTCAGCCCAAGAAGCCAGCCTGGAACTTCAAGTGTTATTAGTTTCCTAGTACAGGCATAATCATTATTGACTCTCTGCCAGCTGCTGTTCTGAAGAAATGCAGTCCTGTGTCTGCACAGTACCCACTTCAGTTTCTCTTCAGACAAACCATATCTGCCAGGCAACTACCAGCTTAGTCCTCCACAATACTGAGGAGCAATTTTACTTCTGTGTGGTCCAAGCATCATTCTGAAGCTATAATGCCTAACCTGAATCCCAGGTTGCCTCCATCAGGCTTGGACATCTGGTAAATCTACTTTTACAGGCTCTCACTGAAGCTTAGGTCAGAGCTAGCTTTGCTCAGTGGAAAGACCTGTGCAGCATTTCTTCTGCAAAATTTCTGATACTGTGAATGTAATCTTACATGAATTTTACAGTTTCCTACTTAGCTACTTATATCTGAGCACATAAATCTTCCAGACTGTTCACAGCTATCTATACCTTGAATTTCTTCATTCCTAGAGGCTACCATTTTCTGTACCCTTCCATTTAATAGTGTTCTTAAAAATGAAGAAAGCAAAATTTCCATTTACATACTGTTCAATATTTCAGATGCTTGGTATTTCTGAAACATTAGGCAGTGTATTCACCGTAACGTAATCTGGAGAAATAATGCATTTTCTTCACTGTTACAGACTTACAATTGCAGCCAAGCATTTATTTGTTTCCTTTGTCATTTCCTTTACGTGCCAGTTCTGTTGAACAGTAACATGTGACTATCAATAGTTAAGGTGTAGTCATCAGTTTAGTGGTACCTGAWTTAACAATGAAAGTAACTACTTAGTCTTTGCCTCTTGATTTCTGCTGGAATTTCTGTATGGGTTGTCTAGCTTTAGGGTCCTGATTTGGTATCTGTGACTTTAAAATATGTTTCATTTCATCTTCCAGGAAGTGAAAAGAAACACTTCACATAAACTCCATCTCTAACTACTTTTTTCTGTTCCTCAGTCTTTTCTACCTGTCTAGGAACTCAGTAAAAGTTTAAAAAAAGTAAAGTGAAATATCACCCATCACACATAAATTCTTCTTGTATGTCATTGYACTTTGTGTCTTAAGCAGAGTGTTCTGGATCCTCATGTCTATAGCTTCAGTGCTGCCAATAATGTTTTGTCTTCAGTGGTTTGGGTGGATCTGGATTTGGAACTGTGTTTTTGTTGGAATGCCTCTACGTTGGATCCCTGCAGATTTCAGTGCTTGGAAAAGTTATAGCTTACAGTGGAAGACAAAGTAAACCCACCATCAAAGGAGGAAAATTAAATCTCTGTTTATTCACCTGCATGCTAAAGATGAATCTTATTCACAGCAGCTAGCTGAAATATTCTAGATATTAAAAGACTTGGAAAAAAGTGAATTTTTTTAAATGCCCAGGACTTTGTTCCAATAGGATTTGTGTCCCAGATGTTGATTTGCAGCAGCAATATGCTGGATGAAATTTGCTGTTCAGTGTGCTATCAGATAATGGCACAGAATATGTACATGGGAAAAATGCATTTCTGTGCAATTTTGTAATTAAGGAACAGTCTGTAACAACCTGTGCATTTCTGAATGGCTATTGCACAGGAATCTGAAATGGAAAAGTCTGAAAATGGGGTCCAAGTGATTTTTAACCACGTGAGGTGAAAAAACCTTGTGGATTCCATTGGCCAGGCCTCCCCACCAGCATGGGAGAGGATTGGGGGATTTCTACATTTTTCTCTGTAGACCTGTAAAAAGCAGAAAATGTAATTCATGTAAAATCTAAATCAAATAATTTGGAAGACAAGTTATTCTTCAAAAGTTCTGCACATTAAAAGTCCTCTTGAGGTTTACGATTGGAGTTTCTTGAGGTTACTATACATGAATCTACTGACATTTCATCACRTTGTCTGGGGCTTATAAGGTATCCTAAAACTTGATGGGAGTTTATACAAAGCTTATATAATGAAATTTTTACAGAGATTGAAGATGCCAGATAAGAAAAAGACTTTTGAGGTTCAGAGTAGACAAAACTGCCCAGAGCTGTGCAAGCAGTACAGCAGTGGTCAAGTATTGTGCATGTTTAAGTGTTAGACTGTAGGGTTTCTAAAAAAGCATCAATCTATGAACTCATCAGGAGATGAAACACAGGCCATCTTGGGAGGACTTTCCGCAGTGTGATGACARCTAAAGCAGACACTTTACAAATCAATGACCAGCTAATTAAAGGAAGTTGCTGGTTCATTTGTTGGAATAATGCAATTTCTTACTATGTCTGAAATGGTTTGGCCTATAAATTAAAACTCAGAAATGAGATTGGCAATATACACATAAATGTGCATTTTGGAATACCAAATATGAGTACTTGGTGGGGAATGGACGGGGAACTAGGCTTCAAAATACATGATTGTGAGTGGTATTTGTGAAACAGTTGGTAAGGCTTGGTTGTTGGGGTTTTTTTCTTTTTTGAACAGGCTCTGTAGCTGTCCTGTTTGCATGAACACAGTGGAGGAGGGCTTTTTTAGTTTAATTTATTTTACCTTCCTTTTTTGTCTCTGAGTACAGTTATGATGCTTGGACCTTTTATCACTAGTGTTTCGAATGTGAGTGTTGAGTATTCTCAGTCACAGCAGGAAGACCTAGAATAAAACTGGATAATCTGTGAACAGAAAATGTCAATAAAAGCTAATATTTCCTAGGACATTGCAACAGGGAGTATGACACTTTCCTCCCTGTCTATTTCTGTGGTTGTTTTTTCAGAAAGGCAGGTGATGGAGTGGTGTTTGTGACCTGCAACAGATGTTCTGTATTTTTTTTCCATCTTGTAGTCAGATTGAACTTCCCATGGATAAARTGTAAATTGCTGACAGCTCTGGATTTCCATACTGGAAAGACAAATACCATCAGTGGGGAACAGCGGGGAAATGCAAGAGGTCTGAGCAACCACACTGCTCCATTTTCAGGGGAAGAGAAAATGTCTATGAACTAAATGGAGAGAAATTGTGGAAGAGAATTCGCATTACAAGTAGAAGGAAGCAACATTCAATAGAGTCTAGGAAGTGAGGGTTGGTAGACTGGACAGTGGACAGAAGAGGATGAGAGGAGTTAAATGTTTCCAGATGACAGTAGGTATCCAGTAAGTGAACTATGAGAGATAMATTTAAAAGCTCCAGATGCTCAAAAGATGGCTGAGATACTTCTGTTAGCTGCAGTTCATCCCAGCTRGAAAGAAAATCAGTAATGTTCTCAAAACATCGAAATAACCAAGGCATCCTGAAACCAACACACACCTCGTTTTAYTGGTAAAGTAGATTTCTGAAATTGGTAGTCAGTATGCAGTGGTGCTAATGCCTAAAATCACTAAATACTGCWCAATATCTCAACTTGTAGGTGATTTCTTGAGACTTGCCAGGGTCCTGTTGAAGGAGATTTGCTGAAGGAGAATAATATCAAACCGGTCCTCACAGAGATCCTCCTTGTCATGGTGGTGGGGGAAACCATACAGAAAATTCTGAAAGTGTTCAGCTGGATAGCTGTGTAGAAACAGTAAAATGTTTTGATTTGTAACTGGAGTAAAAGGCTACTGTCTTTTGAGCATGGGTAGAATGAAGACACGTCTTTTGGAAGCCTATATTAGAATAACCAGAAGGACATTATATCAATAATGAGATAATGRAATGAGCTGATAAGTGAGAGAAGTTTAACATAGCATTGTGATATTGAAAATATGATGAAGACCTCCAAAGGAAGTGAAGAAATGGTTTCATAATAACCAGGCAGAATTGCTCACTTACAAGCAGAATTTGGTGAGAATTATACCAAACTCATTGAAGTGAAATGCCACCCTACAGTTAATCTGTCTTCAAAAGAAGAGTGGGGAATGTGGGTTTTCTCAGTTGTGGACAGCTTCAGAGGAAATGATCCTGAGTGGTGAAGGCCCAGTGACCTGAGAAGGAACACTGGGTGATCTCCTGTAAAAAAGAAATAAAATGGCTACTCCTTACCCAGAGCAACATGGTACTTAAGAAATGGTATCTTTGTGGTCAAAAAAATTTACATAATACACGAATGTTACAGGAGAGTAAAATCTAGGAAAAKTAGAGAAGTTATATCACTTCTTTTTTCGGCATTGGTATAATTTCTTTTCCAATGCTGAGCTTTTTTTTTAGTGTCCATAAGCCTGTTGATAAAATTATAAGGGATTGATCARAGGACTGGATACTTTGCCTTGCGGTGAGACATTCTGGAATCTTGCTCTGTTTATCTTACCCATGAGAAAGCTAAGACTTGACCTGATCAGAGGGTCTGCATTGGGAAAAAAACATTGAAAAACTGTTAACAAACTGGCAGGCAAAGATATAAAAAGGTCCAGTGGTTGGTCCTTGAAGTTCAAAATTCCACTGCACATTTTCAACAGTGTGAGTGATTAGCCCCTATGATATCTTAACAAAGGTTGTGGTGGTTTCCTTACCACTGACAATTTAAAAATTAAGATTGAATGGTTTCTTAAATGATATGGTTCAGTAAAGCAGAAGTTCTGTGGCTTTTTTTGTACAGGGCATTGGCCTAATTGTTCATAAAAATCCCCTTTGACCTTGAATTTTTAAATTCTCTTAGAGATAATTACTAGAAACAATCTAGTCTTTTTTTTTTTTCTCAATTGGAGTTTTCTGCCTAAAACTTGCTTTTGCTTTTACAAAGTTCTAATGAAAAATAGGTATTTTTCTTGGCCAGCTTCTGTTCATAGCCTGTCAGATGTTTTTCAGCTGTAGTGAACTTGCAGTGTTAGGCCTTGGTACCTKGGTGTATTCTGTAATATTGGTTTATCTATGAGGCCGTATTTCACCATCCCTTGGTGCCCTGAATGCATATGCCAAGCACAAGTGTATTTTATTGAAACATGTTTGGGATATATTCACAGCATTAATTGAATTCAGGATTTTGAAATGTGCTATTTTGCAATAAGTGCATCTTGCAGTGGTCTTTTTGTTCCTCACCTCCTCTGGGTCCCATCTGCACATCTCATGTTTACAGTGATGTGTCTTGGAGRCATTTCTGCTAGATCTGCACTAAAATCCAGTTACCAGCATTGCTGTGGCTGCAATCCATGCTAAGCTGGCCACTGTATCAACAAGCACAGTTTCTGACTTCAGAGATCTCAAAACACCAAAGACTGCCAAAGAGTGACACAGTGAACAGATAGCAAGTGATATTAGGGACACAGTGATACAGTGAGCATGTTAGCCGGCTCTCTAAAGAAATGTTTAGGGAATGACTTTTTCTACTTCTTGTTTCTCTGCCAGGATCTCTTCTTTCTCCAGTTGGTTTTGGATTCATTTGTCTGTTTCAGCCCAGTTTTTACAGAARTGCAAAAATACCAGGTTCTTGTGGTGAGCTGAAGCACCAGGTTCAAGAGAGCTTTGTGACACCAGCAAATAGGTATACAAGAAAGACACAAATTAGAAGCAGTTGTGGTATGGGCTACAGGACAGTAAGATCACAGAAAATCAAATSCTCTAAGTTCTCTTGCTTACAGAACAACTTGTATTCTTGTGGGGAACAGGCTAGACTCATTTTGTACTCTTGAATCTCTTGTGATTTCAAATATTCATAACAACTCACTTAAAACTACTTCAGCAATGTGGCTTGAATACATTTGATCTAGACAAGAGTTAAAGTAATTAGCTGACATTTGATTTTACTTGATATGGATCCAAACCATGAAACTTTGAAC
Organism: Malurus melanocephalus; assembly: GCF_030028575.1. Classification (NCBI taxonomy): domain Eukaryota; kingdom Metazoa; phylum Chordata; class Aves; order Passeriformes; family Maluridae; genus Malurus; species Malurus melanocephalus. The sequence goes on along the minus strand of NW_026623490.1, from coordinate 740,278 downwards.
ACCCTTAGGGTTCAGAAGTGTTTCATTCAGTGTTTGGGTACTAGTCTGTGTTCTCAAGTAACCTTTTCAAACTTGGCAAATTTAATACCAGATTTAACATAAAGGCACTACATGGGGAATCAAGTCTGTACATGTATTTTTTTTAACGATGAAGATTCTGTGGGCTATGGTTATAGAAGCAGAATAGAAAATGCGTTGTCTGTATTAAGGTGTGTGCTTGTACTTATATGCAGTGTTCACACCACTCACTGTACACACTTGGATGGCTGTACAAAACATTGCTCCTGCTGCAAGGRCCTTGCAGTCTGAATAGATAACCAGGGCAATCATGTGCTTTGAGAGCCAGAGGATGGTGCTAACGTGGAGCATGTGTGCATTTTCAGTTTTATGATGTGACGACAGCAGCGCTCTGACACTGGTTGACATTTGTGGGCCTTGTGGAAGGAGCAAGTCTCCATGAGGGATTTGGCTGGAGGGAACCTGCCTGCCTGGCACAGAGAGATGAGGAGGGTGTTCCAGGTGGGGTGGAAATAAGGATGGGTTGCATGATGTTTTTCATTGCAGGTGATGCAGTCAGTAATTTGGMATGTGATAGACCATGTTTTATAAGCTTGTTATTTTTTCTTGCCATCTAATGCCAAAGGGAGAAAAAAGTTATGAAGAAATTTAAAAGGAAACATATAGCTATTTCTGTTGAAGGCAGAGGTGTTTGCTTCCTCATCAAAGTGCAATTATATGCGAACTGGAAAAGCTATATGTAATAACAATACATTCAATTTGCCACCTTAGGAAACCAAGATGGGAAGGGAAGACATGGGGGCAGGGAGGATTTAGTTAGATTTAATTATGGCCTATGTGTATAGGATTAAAAGAGGGACAGTTAAGTGGATRTCTTCAAGATGACATGCTTATATGACAAGAAAACCAGTGCTATGGTACTTGATTAGTTAACTTACATGGTCATTGTCCAAGTAATTTATTAGTGGATCGTATCACGATTTTCCCTGRCTCTGGTACAAATTGAAATAATGGAAAGGTTGCAGAAGTCAGAGCTTCACATGAAGCTCTGAAAAGAATATGAGCAACAACAATGTGGAAGAAATTGATTCAGTGATATGCAATTCGCAATAATTTACTGAATGCAAATTACCCAGAAATTATTCAGTTGGACGCCTAAGCAGCACAGTGGGAAGTTTTCAGATTCTTTCATAAAGTTTGCTCCCTTTATTGCAACATACAATTCATATTATCATCCCCTTACCATTATAATTCTCCAGTGATTTTAAATATCGTAATGTGTTAAAGAAAGAAAAGAGCTAGGAGACCAACATGGAAATTCATCCAAAGGTGACCATTAATTAGGGGGGTGATTTTGAACACTGCTATTCACATTCAATGTGTAAATTAAATAATTGTTTATTTAACTAAAATAAATATAATAAACCTTACATCTGAGGATTTCAGAGCAGTTTATAGGTTTTGAATCTCACAGCATTCCTATAAGAGGGTAAAATAACCACAGGTATAGAAATAAAAAAAAATAATTCATTAAGGCTCCTCAGGAGATGAAGAAGGAGGGGGATCCAGATGGTTTGGAAAATCTGTACAATTTACAGAATTACTATATTACTGAACTCTTTCATATATCTTGAGTTGACTTTAAGCTGAGAAAGGTGTGCCATCTATTTCCTGAATACATCATAGCATAGAATAATGGGAGATAATTTAATGCTGTTAGCTCCTTTTCTATGGACCCAAAGCCCAGAGGAGTCAGCATAATTAAATTTGCCTGCAGAAAAAAGGATTATCAATAAAATCTTACATGAAATGGACAGAAAAGGTGCTTGGGAAGAGGAATGTGTGGCAATAATAAAGGGAAGTTGGATGGTAGAGTCAAACTGAGACACATTTTTGTGGCCAAGGAGTCAGAATTTTCATGGAGATCAATGACAGAAGGTGTCCAGAGACCTGCATGGACACCTGGTGCGCATCTGCTCCAGAGCCTCATTCTTGCTCCACAAGATCATGGAATTGTGAAGTTGGAAAAGACCTTTAAGATCCTTGAGCATGCCATTAACCAGCACTGCTAAGACCATCACTTAAACACGTCTCTTGTCACCACATCCACATGGCTTTTGAATAACTCCCTGGGGAGCCCTTTCCAAGGCTTGACAATCTTTTCCAAGGAAAAAGCTTTCCTAAAACCTAGTCTAAACCTCCCCTGGCACAACTTGCCATCATATTCTCTCATCATACTCCTTCTTACATGGGAGAAGAGGCTCTACTCCACMTTGCTAGAAATTTCAGGTGGTTTTACAGAATAATGTCTCCAAAATCYTACCATTTGGTGATCACTGTGCCCAAGATGGCCTGCAACCATCACGTCACCCATGAGTCTTTCTGCATTTCCAAGCAACAGGTTCAGCTCTTACCTTCCCTGGTTTGCTCCCTCACCAGCCACATCAGGAAGTTACGTGCCCCACACTCCAGGAATCTCCTAGGCTCTTTCMTCTTTGCTGTATTGTATTTTGAGCAGACATCTGATAGATTGAAATCTGCCCTGAAAACAAGGGTGAGTGATTGTGAGACTTGTCCCACCTGCTTATAGGACATTTCATGCACCTCTTTATCCTGACTGGGAGATCTGTTGCCAACTCCCACTATGATATCTGCCTTGTTGGCCTTTCCCCTGATTCTTACTCACAAACATTCAACCCCATCCTCACCATCACTATGCTCTAGAGACCCAAACACCCCTACCCCCACTGAGATGGCAGACTGACCTTCAGACATTGATGTGCTGCTCTTGACTTTGGTGAACCTTGTTTTATTCCTTCAAATCTGCCTAAAGCTCCTTCAATGAGCCCTGCTAACTCCTGTGCAGAGATCTTTTCCCCCCTTTTGAGAYAGTTTTCCCATCTATTGCCAGCAGGCCTGCTGGTTTTGTTCCGTTTAGCTATATCCATATCTACAGCCTTTATCTACATGCATATATTTCTATATATATGTGTATATATATAATCTTTTAGTTATATTCATGCTGTTCAGCAATTGGCCTGGCCMTAAGTCAAAAACACATACGTGATTTCGGCTGCTTTGAACTCCAAAAAACACTCTGAGTGGTGAATAAGTTCAGGCATCTTGCATCCTTGCTTTTGCTTTGTTCCTTTTAAGTCTTTTGTTATAATACAGGCTTCTCTGAGGAACCTTGAATAAGCTGGAGGTAAAAATTTACTGAGAATGAGATCCAAGGAGACTAAAAGAGAATTCAGAAGTCTACAGGATTGCCCACCATGTGTTAAGCAACAATTGCTTTAGCRTACATGGTCACATATCATTTGATGTGGTTACAGTCAGGCAATCCCTGCTGACTGTGAGATGAGGGATGCATCCATGCCTAGCTCGTCATTTGTTTGTTTCTCTTCTTGTATGTCTTTGAAGAAGTGGGTTGTGAATGAAAATGGTAACAAGATGAACTGTAGGAAAAGTTGTATCTCGAGTCTTTTGGGCATCAGGGGATGGGAACTGGTTTAGGAGTGTGAGGCAGTCRGTCTCTTAGGGTGTCTCATTACAAAAGGATAAACAGGATGCTGACAAATCATACATTTACGAGGGAGGGTAGGGATGCTTTTCCCATCAAGAGSATCTCACCTGGTGAGACAGGTACAGAGGATTCCAACACTCAGAAATTGCCCCACTGACTGAGCTATTTCACACCAGATTGCTTGTCCTGCCTGCCACCCACTAGGATTATTTGTACAAGATTGGAGTTGAATGCTGTCCTGCTGAACTTAGCGAGTCCTCTGTGGGGGATGGGAGCACAGAGGGAATTGGAATGTGGTGTGCAGATGTGTGAAGGTGAGAGTAAAGCATATCAGCTACTGGTTCCAGAGGGTGGTGGGCTTTTCCTTGTTTTTTTCCTGATTCTGATGGTGATGTTATCAGTTGAACAACCTCAATTATCCAGCCATAYAAGGTAAAAGTACCAGATCACTACATTCGAGTGTGAATACATTTAAATATTAAATATTAAAAAATATAACAATTAAACATGGATCCTTTTGGTGAGCTGCTCTCTGGGTGGCCTCTATTAAAAACTTCTTGAGACTCCAAAGGCGCTTCACTTTGTTGCATAATATTTTTCTTTTGTTTTCAGTAAACCAAGTTTGAACTGGCAAATTTCTGTGAAGAACTGTAGCTGATTTAATTTTAAAACAAACCTGTTAAGTTATGCTGTTGTCAGAAATGTCTTGAGCCATCCTACCTCTGCTAACCTGCTGTGCTGACCCAGCACCTGAGGAGGACTTGACTGCCCATGGGGACAAAGGAGTGTTCTGCACCTCTGCAGAAAGGCAGGGTAATAAAAGCTTGTAAGAACAGCGATGTGGCTTAAGTTTGTGTTGCAGTTATCTGCCAAGTAATTTAAAAGAAAAAAAGAATATAGTCCAACAAAATTAAAGCATAGGCTTGAATCCACAGTAGTTCATGACCCAAAATAGTAGTCTGCACTAAATGYGCTCCTTTGATAAATATCCATGCATATGGTTTTCATTTTGGGTAAAAATTTGTAGAAAAAGGCTCTTAGAACTTAAAACTGCTACTCTTTTTTTGGAAAAATTTGTCTTGATACTCATATTAGATGAAGAAGAGTCTGCAAGGAGATAGCTTCTGGGATCCTGAGAGTTAAGGGACAGGACACATTGCTAGTGCTGTACCTGTTCTGCAGAGACTGCTCTGCTCTCAATATTGCTCTCTTCACAAATCAGAAATTRTGTTAGTGGTGTTGCTTGATTTCCTTGGGCATATCATTGCACGTGCATGTATCGGCGTGCTGAAGTTCATATATTGTTATTGTTGTGTACTTGTGACCCCAGCCTCAAACTGGAATCCAGCACTGCATTTTTATTCAACTTCATACTGTGAACTGTCTASAGCTTGGTCTCTGCTTGCCTCTGCCTATATTTTATTTGTGTGTAAATTCATTAAATTGCCCTACATGCAACTAAAAATGTAGAGATTGCATTTCTTTTTATTCAGTGCCAATGCAGATGTCTGACAGCAAGTGCACGTTCAGGACTGTCCTTTTGAAACTTTTTGTAGTCATGCAAAAGATGAGCGACAATTTAGAAGGTAGAGGAYCTCCAGCCAAAATACTTTTCAAATGATCTTAAAGTGTAACTTGTCTTCTTACTTTGCAGCTAACTATGGACCAAATCCAATTTGCAAAGGTTGCTTATCTTGTTCRAAGGATAATGGGTGCATCAGATGCCAACACAAGTTGTTCTTCTTCCTGCGAAGAGAAGGGATGAGGCAGTAYGGGGAATGCTTGCACTCCTGCCCGTCGGGGTACTATGGACTGCGAACACCAGATATGAAYAGATGTTCAAGTGAGTTCTTTTTTGAACCCTTACACTCACTTTTGTAGGAAGGCCATAATTCATGCTCAGTTTTTAGGATGGTATGTTATTTTCATAGAATTATAGTTTCATAGATGTCTCAAGATCATCATAAAACTTCTTTGTTAAAGAGCACCCCAGCTCATTCTGAGATAAAGAACATTCACCAGATTAAATTGTTGATGAATTGACTTATTTTTTTATTGTTGCTGTTATTTTCATTATTATTGCTTCAATTAAAAGGGTAATTTAGGAAAACAAATATATGATTTAAGTAGATATTCCTAATTTTAAGAACAAATTCCCACTACAYGAAAATAAAAAGGATTAAGAATGAATTTAACATGTGGGTACTAGTCAGTATAAACACTAATATATGGGTGGGCTCCTTGTCATACTTTTTGTTCCCACACAAATTTCAGGTGACCAGACACCTCACACCAGACATGCTTTAATATGTAAGTGTTGCTAATTTAATAAAACAGATGTACTATTAAAAACAAACAAACAACCTTTCACTTTTAGTGAAGTGATTTATTTGGAAATTTACAACCTGCTAATGTGCAACAAGATTCCCTGTTTGCATGTTTGTGCCTGGAAGCAAAAAATCCACGAGTGCTCTGGAATCTCACATTGTTTCACCTCTGTCTGGCAGTTGTGCCGATATCGATTTTTCCATATGCTCATATGTGGAGTATTGCCCACATGGATTATTAATCATTGCTGTTACCTCTAATTCCTATTTAGGGGGAGAATGTTTTTGCCATAGTCTAACCAGAATCAGGTCAGCTGACATAAGAACCTGAAGTGAGAAATAGCTTTTCTTTGTTTCCTGCAATAACCAAGTGTCTGTTAAATGTGTGGCACCTTTCTCCACGTGCTGTGCCACGTCCCGGGGCCACACTGAGCTGTGAGGAYGCGTGTGCTGCTTTTCACATCACACATAATCCCGAGACTCACATGGGGTCACCCCGCGGCGGTCTGGGCTGGATGAGGAGCCCTTATGGCCACGCTTGGACCTGTCCCAACCTATCCCACCTCCTTCTCCCCATTCCCTGCGTGGGCTCCATGGATTTTGTATTCTTCCCAGCTGCTGTGTAATATTGCAGAGTGCTGCCTAATCTGTACCAGGTGGTTAAGTTTTGATAAAAAAATTAAATGAGACAGTGTATGGTTTATGCATCCATTCTGTAAAGTAATTTAGAATCTTGGCCCTGATTTTCATAACACATTTGTGAATTCAACAACTTCTSTACTTGAAACCTTTCAAAACTGGGCCATAAATACTTCCTCATGTAAAAATATTTTTGAATATATTTGTAAGCTTAGGAAATAGATTATTCTTATCTGTTTTAGTCTGTACCATGCTTGTAACAAAGGCAAAGTAGTCTTTATTGGCAGTATTCTTTTCTTTCTTAAAAAGAAAGAAAGAWAAAAGTTAATTGCAGAAGGTGGAGGGTGAATTCAGCGTAATATTCTTTCTTGGTTTTTCCACTTACATAAGGTGACCTTTTTTCCTGCATTACAGGATTGATTTTGAAAAGCATAAATGCAAGTTACCAACCCATRCTGGCATGTGTTGAGCACTTGATATTTATCTCACCCTCATGCCTTTGAAAACCTCCCTTTGTGAGAATAATGATGCAGTTGCATTTATGGACCAGTCCTGGTTCCCCTCCGATGATTTTTGTATTGTATATTTTTATTTTAGTGTAACTGCCAGCTGGTATATTTATAAATCACTTTTTTTTTTCTTGGTTTGGTGATCTTGGTCTGCACAAATGAAGCACTGTGGACACACAGACATTTTCTGGATTGAAATAAACATCCTTAAAAATGGAATAGGTTTCTCTCCTTGATCTTAAATATTAGGTATATTTACAGACTCCATYGCTCAGATAGTATTATCTTAGCTAGATACAATATTTTGGCTATRTTAAAATCCTTATCAGAGTTTTAGGGCTTGAATTGCATAAACTGAAATAAGTTCTGGTCTATTAATGTTTTTACAGACAAAAAAAAGCTGTTTAACATTTTATTACTGGAACACTTGCCCATTTTTGTTAGAGAAGCTATAGAACATATTTTTATGGAAAAAATTGTCTTGATTTTAAAAGCCAAACAGGGTTAATGCCAAGTGTAACACCATAAATACCACAGCCAAATGCAGTGGCRCTAAAATGATGGAAATTTTTGATTTCAAGACAAATTTTCTTTTCTGCATGTGAGCAATATGTGCCTAGAATTTGCTAAGTGGTTCTAGACTGTTCTTCTAGTAAAAGTGAATCATTAAATTTGAGACTGCTTGTCTCTAGAAATCAGTGTAGAGTTTTCTGCTGAATATGATTTCCACCTTGAACACTGCAGGRGGAGAATGCAGTCCTTTTGGACATGAAATTGGAAAGTATTGAATCTCTTCTGTAAAAGAAAGCCTCAAGAGATGAGCTATACTTCATTAGTTTTCTAATAAATTTTTAATAATTAATGACTTTGAACTGAACTGCTCCAAAAAGAGATAATCTCATGAAAAAAAAGCCAGAACTGAATTTAAAGAATGAGATGAAACCTGTCACCTCAGTGGCTGGACTGATCAATGGATCACGCCTATCAAGCCTACTGCAGATGGAATCCAAGGGAAGGAACAGAMAGGGGCTCGGGTGTCTGTCCCTGACCCACAGACCCCTGGCTGCTTGAGAGATGGGAACAGCAGCAAAGGGACACCCTTCAGTCACCCTCAGCTTCTGGGGTTGGGGTTTTCACCTCTGCCATTGCTGCCTTGCAGGTGCCATTGCTCTGGGGGGTTTTTCTGTAGAGCTGCATTGATCAGCTCTTCTCCCCCTCCACACCAATTTCATCTTTCTCTCTCCCCTCCAAGCTTCCACTTAAAAGCCTCTCCTTCCTGCATCTAAAACTTCCCAGGCAGTTGCTCTTACCTATTTGGAAACCTCTAATGGGCACCTTTTTCTGTTCATTTTTAAAAAATAATTTTGTTTTCAGAAAAAAAGATTTCTGAAGCATACGCATTAYCTATTTCTTTCCTCAGAAGATTTTCTTGTATCTGAAATCTTAGATATGTTTACCTTGGTCTTGTTTCCTTTAGGGTATTTTTTTTTCTATTTTTAATTTCTAGGCAATTTTTCAGTGGAATAAAAAAAAATACACAAACTGCATCATCCAGCTACTGATACCATACAGAAAATGAAACCACTGGACTCATGAGAAACTAAAGTAAAAAAAAAAAGTGTTGGCTTGTTCCAGTTAATTATATCAGCTAATTAATTTGAAGGAAATTTAAAAGGTTTTACAGAGGCATTTTTAAAAGTAGAAAAGATTTTGGTTTCCTTCTCCAGAGATAGACATAAGGTGTTGAGATCARAAAGTTGAACAGTTCAGGTCATTAAACACTATTTCCTTGGGTTTTATTATATTATACATAGTAAAGTATAAAAAAWATTTCAAAATGCTGCTTTTCTTAATTATTGCATATTATGTCAAACAGTTCTGTCAAACAGAATTCAGTGAATTATTCATTATCCAATTTATTATTTTAATAATAGAATTCAAAGAATTTTAGTAATGTGCAATATACTTCCATTAATGAAGTATTTCATGGATATAATTTATTTCTGTATTTGTATTAATATTTAATGAGGTTTACRTTGATAATGATGTTGATCAACAAAAAGAAATACAAGATTCAATTGTTATATTTATTTCCAGAGATATCTTAATATTCTTAGTGGAGTATCAACTTTTTTGATGTATCCAACTAAAAATATTTACGTTTTCTTTATCTCTTCATGTTATCTCTTCATTTAATTTTTAAAGGAAAAGAATATAAAGAATTSATTCATTCTAATGTGCTAACCTCAATCGCAGTTAAAATGATTTACTAATAGCACTTCTATTAAAAAAAAACCCAAGATTCTAAGCTTTTAATAAGAAGAAACTAGGCATCAAAAATAATATACTCTTAAAATTTTTCTTAACCATTATTGTGATAGTTTGGGATTGAAAGTAGACTTCTAGGTATAAAGTTTTTTTAAATTCTGGATTATTGCTCTTCTTTTGCTTTTTAGTTTATTTAAATATTATAAAAAGTCAGTACAAGGCCTAGGTGCAGCTTCATGATTAGAACTGAGTGTATGGAGGATGTCAGAAAGGAGTTGTTGTCGCTCCTAGTGTGTCTGCACTATGCTCTGTTGCTGAGTTGAATTATCATTCAGTGACCCTAAGCATTAYGATGAATATCACTCTGATGAATTAATATTTTGAATTTCAGAATTTTTACACTATTCCTAATACTCTTTCAGTATTTTTCCTTAAACTGCATCTGATACAGATTAAATAATAGGCCTTTCATGTTTGGAGTAGTTTATCTTCATAGGAAAAAACTGAAAATAAACTGCCTTGGTGGAAATCTGCACCCAACTGTCACCTACTAAAGCTTCTAAAGTATAATTATCACAATGACTCTGCTGTGACATGAAAGAAAASTGGCATAGAAGGCAAAGCAGAAAATACAAACAAGATGGGAATTTTGAGCTGTGGTCAAGAAACTGAGAGRGGATTGATTTATTAATCTGATCTTTAAATACAGGGTGTTCACACATACACTTGTGTTAAATAGCAATAGTTTTATGGAGTGAATCCCCAGCGTAAAGTGAAGCTGGCTTTCACCCATCAAGCGCATCTGTATTGTATCAAAGGGTAAATTATCTTGAAAGTTTTTCCTTTAATCCCTCTTCCAYACACACACAAAGGCTTTTAGCATGTTAGTCTCAACAAGTTTTTTGAAAGCAATAGTTAAAATGTTGTTTAAAAAATGTTGTGTCACTTGGATGTGAGGGAGAGTCTCAAGATSCCGTTTCTTCTTTTGATGTTCTGTTCTGTATCTTTTCATTGGAACTACATGATTTGTAAAAACTTTGGTATCTTTTCAAATGTCTCATGTGGGTGGGCAAGAGGCAATTTTTTTGGGATAATTGACATAGGATAATTGATTCAAGCATTGCATTTAATAAAATCCTTGCAGTATACCTTGAGAGTAACAAACCAGATTAGCAATYAAGTATTGTGGGACATCTCCAGAGCAGCTCACCTGCATTAATCTGGGAAAGTGATTTTGCAAGGTCACTGTTGGATTGGCCAGGATTCTGTTTTTTAGGGACTGGTTAAACCCTTGCAAAGAAGAAAAGATTATTCTTAGGAAATTCCTRTGAACTAAAGTGTGAACAATAAGCCCAACTTGTGCTGCTTATATGAACTCAAGTTTTAAAATCCCCTTTGAAGGATGCTGGATGCAGGAGTTGGTATCATTCAGGTTATGTGTGGTTTTATCTAAACAGAGCCAGCAGAGATTGTCAGGGCAAAGATGTTCACATTGAAACTAATACTCAAATTCCTTTTAACCAAGCAAAGGTTACCAGCACTTGAAGGATACATCTTTCTTTTAAATCAGTCTGCCTAATTTATTGTCCAATGCCACAAGAAATCTGATCTAAAAAGCCTCATATTTCCCTAATTGCTGACAGAGAATGATTTTACACACACACGCACACAGTTTAAGTGTTGTGGGATGCCCTGTCTTGGCCTGCTGAAGTTTAAGAATAAGTATTAAAATCTGTTCCATAAAGACTGGCAAAATTTGAAGTGTTGTTTGGGGATGTTTACTAATTGGTGTATCAGAAAATAGYGACCTTATGTTTTGTGGGTATTTTTTTTCTTTTTAAAATAATGAAGAATAAATGAGTGACAGAAGTTACCAAAATTATTAGTATATTGTTGCWTGACATGAATAACAAATGCTTCTTGCTGTGACTTCAGATAGCTAAAGACAGGATACAGTTAATGTAGTTTATTTAATTACGTTTACTGAAGGATTATATTTTTTAAAAATTAATCGTAAAGTGATTGTTACTGTTCCAAATGTAATGGCTCATAGTTTTTAATATTTGGTGCATTTTTCCTAGTACTTTTTTATAGGTATGTATAGTATACAAATGATCATCAATAACTAGTTCAATTCCAAGTTGGCATGTTTTAATATGGGATAGGGTATTTCTGAACAGCCTACACCTGARTTTGTCATATATTTCAGGTTATATTCCTCTTAAATTTTCAGAGAAATACAGTGGTTCATAAAGACAATAATTTTTTTTTAGCTATTATAGCTTTATGTCTCCTAGTCATTTAGGAATGATAATTTTTTATGGATTAAGTGTCTTAATAATAGAGAAGAGTTAAACCCAGAAAAATTGAGGTTTTTTTGCACATGAGTATGTTTAAACATGGATGTCAGATATACTACATGAAAGCATCCCCTATTTGTAGGGTCAGCTCATAGAAAAAAATGTATCCTCCTTTCAGTGATAAATTATAAACTGAAGACAATACATACAATACATGCAACTTCCCAAAATAACTTGTTGCRTCTTGGCTTCCTCGAAATTACTCACACATCAAAATAATTGACATTGAACATTTATCCTCCAAAAAGATGTCACTAACTCAATATAATTAAACTAGGTGTTTTATCTACAGTTTGATTTAAAAAAATAGGATTAGAAGGACATAGGGGAAAATGTGCTAGACACAGTTCTCTCCAATTTCTTCTCTAGAACAGATGGATTTCAGGATGACAGTATTCCCTGTTATATCACTTCTGRCTGTGCTGTTTTATTTCTTTATAAGTCTCTTAATTTATAGTCTTACCCTGACTTTTCTGTCTCATTGTTCYTTATGATCCTTTTGATTCAGGATGCAGAATAGAAAACTGCGACTCCTGCTTTAGCAGAGACTTTTGTACCAAATGCAAAACYGGCTTTTACTCGCACCGAGGCCGCTGCTTTCGAGGGTGTCCCGCTGGATTTGCAGCCTTGGAAGAGCTTATGGAATGTGTGGGTGAGTCTTCCAGCACACCACTGCTGCTGAAGGGGCTCTTTTGCCAGGTGGCCATATTCAAATATGGCACTACTTTAAGATGATGCTTAGTATTTCTTATCAGGAAATATATAGTAAAGAATTATATCTTGATTTCTTTAGTGATAATAAATACTAAATTTTTCCTAACTTTCAAATACTGCTTTATTCGGACTGTCATTCTKTTGTGCCTCAGAAAGTTCTGTACTCTTTCTTAATTGTAAAATGACCTTGGATGAAGATTTACAACTCAGAATTTGTAAGATTTCAGGAATTTTATCAGAGCAAACTCTTTCTTTCAAGAGTATTGCTTGCATTTCATGATGTAGAGGACTTGGAAATGTGAACTTTTGAGCCTTTCAAACCCTGGTGGCAACCAAATAGTATCTGTTTGTTAGACACAGAAAAAAAATCAGTCTCATTATTTGAGGACAGTTTTTGAATATTTGGGACTGTCATAACTTATATACATGCAATTTCATATTYTGATTTTTTTMTTTTGGTTGATGCTGGCTAAAAAGRTTCTTTCAGGTTCTGTAAGATATTTTAATTTTGTTTCTAGCTTTTACCTGCYAATAGTAAAACTGTCAAGTGCTGCTTTCTAACAGTGTACAGTGTAGTCTAATAAAAAAAGGAAAAAATAAACCAGAAGAATTGCTCACTTGTGTTTTATTTTGCTTTATCAGAAGGCTGTGAAGTGGGTCAATGGAGCGAGTGGGGAACTTGCAGCAGAAATAACAAAACATGTGGATTTAAGTGGGGCCTGGAAACGAGAACAAGACAAATTGTGAAGAAGCCAGCGAAAGAYACAATACCATGTCCAACCATTGCAGAATCCAGGCGGTGTAAAATGGCCATGAGGCATTGTCCAGGAGGTAAGTGTAGTCCATGCCAGAAAAATCTCTRTGAGCTGAAGGCCAAATTCAGTCTCTGCTCTGTCAGCCAAGGCTGAAAAGCAGCAATACTATATTCAGTCCTGGTTTGTATAGCGARACTCCAGGGAAACACTCAGAGTGGGAGTAATCAGTCCTTCAGGAGGCTGTGAAACTCTGCTTTTCCTGGTGTGGTTCTGAGGGTTTTTCAAGGAGGTGCCTCGTGGAAGAACCCTAAGAGGTTGCAGTTTGAGCTTCAGCATGGAAATTATGCTGATCGTGGAGGAACTACTTGTTCTGCACGTGGCAGGAAAGATTATGACTCTAAACCTCCCTGCAGGTGGCACAACCATTGTTGGTGTGGTGGGTATTTAAATTAAAAGAAGTTAKTTACACATGGTATTGTTAGCTGGAACTATTAGCTGGAACATGTTATTTATTTTGAATATCATAGATCAAGGCCAAACTGATAGATGTCATACAAGCAGAACAGTGACAGATATCAAGATTGTCAGGATAAGAMCAGCCAAAGGCAATTGCCCCAAGTAAAAAAATACTCAAATTTCTTTATCATGGTGTTACAAGACTTAAGTAGTGATGCTGAAGTGAAAAAGGAGATAGAGTTTCAAAYCTGTACTTGGGTTTTTAGATCTCAAACTGGAGACACATCACTGGTAGAGATATTTTTTTATCTTTTAAGTTGAAAGGTTTAAACTCTCAGTTGTGTATCCTGGCCACTTAAGCAGGTTTCAAAATTTGTAGGAGAAATGCGTGATCAGCAGGTGATAAAGATGCCATTCTTTTGGAATCACAGGGTTAAATAAAAAACAGACTTCAAGAGATCTCTAGTCCAGTCTCTTACTGCTAGTTGAGTCAACTGAGAGATCTGACAAATAAAAAAGAAATAGAGGGTTGAAGAATCCTGAAGAAAGGCATAGCATGATGAATAAGATAAACCTGAAGCAGTCTTAGAAAAGGTCCATAAATAGGTTTTCTTTGTGTTCTGGGATTGTTGAAGATGTCTGTCCTGTCTTGACCCTCCTGCTTACCAGTGTGTATGTATGTTATACATAGAGTTTTATCTTATGGATTAAATCTGTGTAAGCTTCATTTTGTCTTTAGGATCATGAGAGAGTCTGGAAGGGTGTATAAAGTTCGCTGTTATGACAGTCTGTGATGTACTTTGCCTCTCTGTCCCACTCCCTGCATTCATACACRCATGGATACTCACACAGGGCATAGTCATAGTGGTACTGGGGTGCATCATGCAGCATAGCTACTCTTCAACCCAAATAAACTTCATAGAGACACTGAAGAATGGAACCTTCCTATTTTCTCTATAGGAAGGAAGAAAAGTTAAAAACAAAGGCTGGTTTGGGCTGCCATGGCATATGTGTCATGGTGTTTTTGAATATTAGCTGCCTCTGGATCAAGATAGCTACACTTACTAGTGCTTGCAGCCTGCTGAGCRTTCCAGTTACTTCGACTCTGAAACCCAAAAGGGTTAGTAATCAGATCAGYTGAGGAAATGTTTTACTGACAAGGTGAAAGGAAATAAAAAGGGCCCATGTCAAGTTCTGCAAAATCACCAATCAGTGTTTGCTTTCTTTTCATTTGCCTTCAAATGCATGCAGTTTAGCTTGTAGTGGAAAATTTGAGAAAATTGTAAGAATTTTTTCTGTTCAACACCATGTGGTACAGTTTTAGTCGTTTATGTACCAAATTTGTATAGAGAGAGGTGTTTTATGGATGCAGTGTCCAGCTTCTGTAAAAAGTCCTGCAAACAGAAATGTGGGGTTAGTCWGAATAATTTAGTTAGGATATAAATTATTCAAATTGTTGTAAACAGCTTGAGAAGTGTACTTAAGTGAACCCTAATATTCAAGGATAGTGTAGCATGCTCTTATAACTGTTAATTTGGAGATCAAACATTCATGCCTTTTTGTGGCATATTCTCTGAGGTTGTTTCAAATTTTCTTGTCCAGCAATTCAGATCACTGCATGAAGACTTACATCTCAAATTTATCTTTTCAAAGGCACAGTGGCTTTCCCAAGAGTGAGGATGCTTATTACCTAGTGTCCACATTGTCTCTATATTAGGATCTTTGATCAAATCTTTGCTTTTTTTTTTTTTTTTTTTTTTCACTACATATCAGGAAAGTTGTTGCTGCAAATACAAATTCGGTGTAGTACTTGTAGTACTCTTTCTAGGCATCCAATAAATCCTGAAGATTACAGTCCTTTCCTCCCATGGTGTGGAATTCCCTACATCTGTTTTTGGAGATAAAAATAAATAGGTACAAAACCGCAGGTTTGAACTCTCCATACTGAATACCAGTGCTTAATASTGCTTGTGTGCTATCATATAAAACACCTCCCAGAGTATTAACTCCTTTTTCTCTCCTAAGAAACTTCTGGGAGAGTCTTAATGGTGTTTTAAGTGCCTAGGGCAAGTCTTGCTCAGACCTGGTTATGTTTGCAGGTGAGGAAGCCGCAGAAGTTGCCCTGTATGCAGCTCCTGCTTTGCAGTATGTTTTAATTTATGTTATATACAGGGCTGCTCTAAGACCCTGTTCCTTTATCACATTTTAGTCAGGAGGTTTCCTCACTAGACACTCAAAATGTTTTATTGCTGATTTGATCACTGTGACATAGTGGGAGGCACAGACACGGGTTACAGCTTCTGGCTGCTRAGGGAGAGATTCTGTGTCTTTAAAAATGTGGTGTTTTCCTAATGTTAGGGATTTTGTAACTGAACTTTTAAACTGAGGAAATAAGAGAAAAAAAATTGTAAGGTTAGCACTTCTGGGAGACTGAAGAACCGTAATCCCTGTAAATGTCAGTTGAGAGGTTGTTAATAAATCCTTTCATCCTAATGTTCTCAGYACATAAACTCACACAAATGTGGAGAATAAGTATTGGATTATATAGCTAAGATGATTGTAGATTGTGATGGATTAAACTGAGCACAGGAAGTAAGGATATTTTTGGTAGAATAGGGTCAAATAAAGTGCTTTTGTCATGTGCTTTCTACTTCTGTACATTTTACAGTTACTATTTATGGTCTTCACTMCAGGGAAACTTCTAAAACAGATTTTTACACATTTTCAGTAGAAGGAGGGTTGAATTCTGTTTTCCTACCAACTACTTCAGTTTCATATCTTTTAAGGGGCTACCTAGCCGGATGTATGGCTGTGGTACAGCTCCAGTTTTTGATGCATTATTCATAACTTTTCCAGTATTTGAACAGTTGTAGAGATACAAGCTGGAATACAAGTGAAAGATTATTTCACTTTTTTTCCTTCTGAAGCCAGCAACCTAACACGGATTTCATATTTGTTACTTAGTGATATTTTCTTAGTGMCAGTGCTACTTGATTTAACTGTTATTACCATACAGAAATGCCACACTTGTGTATCTGTTAATGTTACGTAAGTTACCCTGTGACTTGACTGTAACATGAATCCTGCTTTCAGAGGTTAGATTTAGACAAAGGAGACTTGGATTGTTCACACCTCCATCTACCTGTGCTGCTCTTTTCCTGGTAAGGAGTTTTCTCTTCTTTAGTTAAAAAAAGAGAGAAACCGGGATTTTTTTAATTGAGTGATTGTGTTACAGCGTGAGTGGGGAAATCAGCAGTCAGAAATGTGCAGTAGACTGATAAATCTTTCTCTCCTCATATTTTCCCATATATTTGCTATAAATATTTATTTGTACCTCTTATTTTTATGTTCCTCATGTTCACCTCAGTAATTGCTCCTCTTTTGTTTGTATGCTCTAGGAACCTGCAGCTTGCTTTAATTTTTCATGTCAAGTGTTGCACAAGCAAGCAAAGCAGCTCTCTGCTATTTTAGTKTTCATTATACTGCAGTTCTTCTGTCTGTCTGATACTTAAACTTTACTTTATGCCAAACTTATATTTCTTCAAGGGCACATTACTGGCCCATGTCCAGCCTCTCACCCAGGTCCTTCTAGCTCACCCAAGCTTTCTGTTTTCCAGGCTCAACAAACCCAGTYCCTTCAGTCTCTCTTCATAGGACAAACTCTTCAACTCCCAACCATGTTGGTAATGCTGTGCCAAACTCTGTCAATATCTTTCTTTTTTTGAACTGGTGGGCCCAAAGCTGCATTTGGTATCCTAGATGTGATCTGATTCATGTCAAATAAAGGGAGATGATCACTTCTTCTAATCTGCTGTCAGGCTGTATTAACAGGTCAGGAGATTGAAGGAAGTGGTTTCTGCTGCTAGGCACAAAGCTGGCTCATGTTTAGCTCAGGTTTCATCAGGATCTTCACCCAGTCCATATYCAGCCCATATTTTTTCAGGGCATACTTCCTTCCCAGATGCAGGACTATGCACTTTGTTGAATTTCATGAGGTTCCTTTCAGCTACAATGAATCTTTTCCTCATAAATGTGAAATGAAAACAGACAAAATAAATATAACACCAGAACTCAATGATCTTTGTGATCAGGTGGTTGATCAAATTATTTTGAGCTTTTTGATACATCTACACTGTAGTAACCCAGTGTGGAAAAGTTTGTAAGCCAGGACTCTGTTGAGACCTCAGTTTATGCATTGCACTTGTAGTCTGACTCAGTGCCAAATTCTGCAAACACCATCTGCCCTCTGAGTCAAGGCTGGAACATTCTCCAGGTGGGTCTCAGTAAACATTTCCACCCTATTTTCTGTCTTCTATTGGTCATGCTGTCTTGCCTCAGGGACAGATAACCAAAGTGGCAAAGGTTGGTGCAGGAACAGTGAGARCTGTTGACTCCTCCATGAGAATTGTCAGGCTGGATTGGTCCAGTAGACTGTGTAGGCACCATCCTTGGAAGTTTCCAAAGCCTGACTTGACAAACCCTTGAACAATCTGCTCTGAATGGCCTTGATCCTATTGAGAACAGATGTTTGGATTGGGGACCAGTCTGAATGGCAGAACAGGCTGTGGGTTTATGTTGAAAGAACGCTGCTCTTCCTGTTTGAGCTTTGCGGAATTTCTGGTGTCTTCTACTCTGAATTAAAGAAAAGTTGGACTGGTTATAGGGAATAGGAGCAAAACAAATCTTTGCTGTGGTTTCTATAGTACTGAAATATCTCCATTTGGCCTATTTCTATATTATTGAAATTATATGCAAAATATGTGTAATTTTGAATATAATGCTGTTGTTTCATGCATGCTTCATGAAACCCAAATCTAGCCTTAACCAGGATAAAAGCTTAGTTCAAAGTGCTAATTTCTTAATTTATTTGTTATTATTTGACCTGTTCACTTAGTTATGTTTGGCTGAATGCTGCATACTTCTAAATTCAAAATCATGCATAGGATCTAAAAGATCCATGGCACAATGTGTTTCTCTTTTTAGTTAATGCACTATGGCAGTCTAAGAAAACATTTGAAGACCAGCAGAACTATAGAAATGTAGCTATAGAACTATATTTTGGAGTTGCTATGACTTTACACATCTTAAAGAATTAAGTCCAGTCTGATTTTTTGACATTATAGGGGATTTTTTGACATTATTGAGGATTTCAGTCCGTTGTTAATTAAGTCATGACATAAATGTATGTGTCAAATGAGATGTAAAAGAAAATGATCCTACTTAGAAAATATTATCTTACAGATTGAGGCCTGATCTCAACAGGGATGGTAGCAAACAGAAAGCATTGTGGCTTTGGGAAAGATGACAAGATTTACGAAAAGATCATACTACTTTGTTGGTGTTACATGGATCTTTAAGACATTGGAATATTATTTATCACTGTGTTACTAAAACTAGGATTTATAAGAATTATCAGTATCTTAAATGAGACTGTAAYACATAGAATATGCAACAAATGTACTGCAGGTCTCTGTTAATTTTGCAGTGGCATTGGGCCAAATCTGCCTTTGTGCTCACCAGACAGATGAAAGCTTCATTAAGAGCAGCTCCACTGAGTATTGGCTCTGCTGGAATCCTGGTATCACCAAGCAGGCTTTCCTCCTTGATGGATTTTGTGCATGCCACTCTGGCCAAGAAGACTTGGCCTTGGCTTGTCTGAAAACATAACCCATAATTTTCGTTTACAAGGCATGACTCAAGGCTTTTGAAGGAGAGAAGGAAAACCCACTTCAGCATCAGTTTACAAGAAGTAAACTCCACCAAAAACACATATTTGCACAGTGCAGGGTGGGAAAGCAATAGCAATGAGAAAATATTCTTGGGTATTTTAGTTGATGACCATTCTGCACATTTTGTGAAGGATCTAATAAGTGGGAGCAAGAAGGGACAAAGTAGTCCAATGTAGTTTGGAGGCTTTCCAGGAAACAAGAACTGTTTTATGGTGTGGCTTAACCCTCAGAGCCTGGCATGCTTGTTAGTACATTTGTTCAGGAAACAGGCCTTTGTCAGCTGCAGRTTCTGCTTCTCTGGATTGTCAACATCTGCTTCGTACAGGGAATGTTGTGCTGTGAGTATTAAAATGYGAGTCTTTTTCTGCCCTTTAGCTGATCACATTCAGAGGGGACTGCAGGCAGTGAAAAGTAATTGTAAAGGAAATCTAGACCCTGCAGAAAATGAAACACATAATACTGCTCATTTCAGAGAGAGTGCCTGCAACTAGTCTGTGTATTTTAATTAAGGCACATAGGCAGGAGCTAAAGTTATATCATCAATAGTCAATGAAGTTTTTACCAGCTTCTAAGAAGAGCRGAAATGTTTTCATCTCTGTTTGGTAACAATAAAAAAAAAAGTGAAAATCAAATCATAAAAGTTTCAGGTTGAAAAGGACCACAGAAGGTCATCCAGTCCAGCCTCCTGCTCAAATAAGGTCAGTTGTGAGAAAAGCAGGATTAGCCATTACTCTCACAATCTGCAGACATTAAATATTTTCMCTTTTTTGGTCTTAGTTCTGTTCCTCTTCATAGCCTTATTTCAGAGATTTACAAATTATGGGAAAAATGACATCAGTTTTATTTGTGTCAAAGTGGAAAATATAAAAATACACAGAAAATTTGTAGTTATATTTTCATGACATTTGCATTCATTGACTGTTAGATCTACCTGCATGCACATGTCTGTATTGGAGCCCTTCTATACCTGATTTATCATAGATTTGAAGATACAAGTTAGGCAGTATACCTCTCAGGTGATGGCGTACTATAAAGTAAATCAAATGAAGCAAAAAACTATTTTTCTTTTCTTCATTAAAATATAATATTTTCTATAATCTTTCATCTTAGAAACAAAAGCTTAGATGGGTATTTCTTGGAAGGGCAGCTCTTGCATGGGAGTTGAGGCAGCTTGTTACTATGTTACTGTGCTCCTACAAAACGTTTTTGCTGGTTTTGTCTGGATAAATATTACTATAGGTTGCAATTACAATTATTAAAATTTGTGGGTTTGTGTGAATGTGGTGAAATAATGCATTACTTATATTGAGACCTGTAACTTAGCTTAGATAGATAGAGCTGGCCTAAATTTCCTTGGAGTGCTGTTGTAGTGAGGTGTGGTTTTGGTTTTCTTTTTTAAYYGATGGGTTACGTTTTAAAGCTTTTMAGAGAYTTCAGTCTCTTYRAGTGAAGCAGAATTTAAAAAYACATAAACTAGAAATTAAATCTGTGTAAAGTGACCTTTAGAGGGTACTTTTCATGACATTAGCAAAACATTTTTGTGGAAAAGCATTGTTGTAATTTGATTTCTGTTTTAGTTTTCSTCTTCAGTACCACTGCCCAAAGCATCTCTTGTAATGGGCTATATATACTGAGTTTTAGCTCTACATTCTTTATCAGGATGTTTCAGTCTGTGGAAATTTATGTATTGTTTTATCGTATTGGCAGGATASATTTTCAACTTATTTTTAAAAGCTTTCAGGGGAATTACTGGCAGTGCAGAAAAGCCAACACAAGTGCATTTTTCCCTTACTTTTGAATATAAATTATCCTTCAACCCTCCTTTTTAATTAACATAATAGGAATTGTTTTCTTGGGAAGACATTAACATAGTTTTCTCAATCATTAAAAGATAATATGCACAATTTATTTATTGCCATTATTATATCTTAGACCAGATAAGTACTTTAAACATGTGTGTTTCTTTAAGTATACCATATTTCAGAAGTAGCATGAGTATTGAGTGATGCAGTGTCTCCTATGGGAGTTATCTGTTTTTAATGAATAACTGAATGTACCAGAGTGTAAATCCTCATAAATGACCAGAATATGAGTTAGAATGGTCCCATGGTAATTATACAATTCAAGGTTGTTTAAAAATACTGAAGGGGAGCCAGCTGCTAATCCACATGGAAATACAAATACTGAAAAGAGCTGTGGCTGATCCAAGTGCACAGATTGAATTTGTCCGTAAGAGGTACTTGGTGGATTTTATTGTGCATACTCTTGTGAAGTAACTCCTGTCAGTTTTTGCCTTTTTCTCATTCTGGAAYTACAATCCCCTTGTAGGAGAAAAAGCCATATACATACTCCTTTCTGATTCTTGACCAAAGAGCTATTTTTGTACAGTACAGTGTCAGCCATTTCAGTCACAGCAGAGAAACCAGCAAACACTTGCCTGTCTGAGGTTATATGTTCCTCCCTTAGGATCAATCAGTAAGGCACAGGTCTGTGCATATCCTCTGCCAAACCACAAGCCTGGGTATGGCAGGTCTGGAGAGCTGCTTCAGGTGTGGCATGACTAGAGAGCAATCAGCCTTMCTCTGTTTTTAAAGGTTTAATAAGGCTTTCCTTGCACAGAAGTATCTTCTTAAATAATAAACCTATTAGGCTATACAGATAGCATTTGTAAGGACCACATCCTGGCTGTTCCATGATATCCTCAAGCACAGGGGTAAAGATGACAGGTCTKCATTTTCCAGAGTTCTCCCTCTGACTCTTTTAAAAAATGGATGCAGTGTTTCCCTCTTTTCAGTGATCTGCTCCTGCACCTGGTTGCCCTGATTTTTCAAAGATCAGAGACAGGTAACAGGGATTTGTCAAATCCATCAGCCAATTACCGCAGGACTCTGGGATACATCTCATCAGGCTCCATAGGCTTATGTACATTCAGGTTCCTTGGCTGGTCATGAACATGATCCTCTCTTTCAGTAGGATGGATTTTGCTCGCCCTGTCTTCCAGYCCATTCACTGGTGTGGGAAGAGAAGTTGGTGAATGCTGAAACAAAAAATTTGTTGAGTATCTCAGCATCTCCTCATCTGTTGTTACCAGTTGTGTCAGTTTTGCTCATCAGGGGGTACACTTGCTTGACCTTCCTTTTCTGGCTGACGCTCCTGTAGAAGCCCTTCCTTTCGAGTTCTTTGCGTCCCTTGTCAAGTTTAACTGCAGCTGCACCTTGGCCTTCCCAGCTCCATCTCCACACAACCAGGCAGAGTGCCTGTACTCTTCCCAGAATACCTGGCCCTGCTTCCATTGCCTGTGCATTTCCTTCTTRCCCTMTAGTTTGAYCCCCAAGTCTTGACTCAGCCATGCTGCTCTCTTGCCTTCCTTKCCTCATTTCTTACACCAGGGAATCATGAGCTCTTGTGCTCCATGGAAAGCATCCTTAAAGTTCTGCCAATTCAGTTTTACTCCCTTGTCCCTGAGGGCAGTTTCCTGGGGGGAAGCCAGGGGTTTCTATTGGCTAGTAGAAATAGGACTGAGGGGTCCTGCTGTCTGATTCTTTGACCAGCTGGAATTTTGTTTTCCTAAAATTCACTTTTCTCTTTGCCTGACYCATATCYCTCAGGACTATGARCTCCATCAGTGCATGATCACAGSAGCCCAGGCTTCCTCCAGTCTTGGTGTTGCTGATGTCAGTGATCATTTGTGTTGGTAACCATCGGTTCCAGGCACCATRTGTGGCTCATCTCACTATGAACCACCTTCCCACTCACAGTAAGCCAGCAGTGTGCACAAGCTAATTGCAGCTGCTTGGTTGTTAACATAGGAGCTCATTACAMTGCTGTAACTGTGATTGTGATGTCCTGTCTCTACCCTCCATAACAGCTTTGTTATTTTGGACAATCATTTTGAATGCTCTGTGGCCTGCTTGCTTGATAGCTAGTGGGAACCTAAGRTAGCCTAAGATAGGAGCCTCATGGATTCAGGCTGAATTCAGCAGAAATTGTTTACTTCTGTTCTACAGCCAGAGAGGGCAAATGTGCAGGGTAAAGAATCCAGAAAAGAGGAGAGAGGAAAGARTCTGAGAAATAGAGCTATGGCTTCTTCCTGTTCTTTGTTTTTTTAGACAGAAAAAGTTCATGAAGGTACAGACAGAGGGGTCCTCATTAATGGCTTTTTTAGCCAGTGGGAGAAGGTAAAGCGTGTCCACACATGCTGATTCACCTCTCTCCAATGTCTTTCGAAATCAGACAAACAGTGTGCAATTCTACCATGCTGTGTAGCTGAGAGAGTCCCAAGCYTGCATGAAGTAGCTCAAGAAACAGAGAGTTTAAAAGTGTCAGCTTAGTGCTGCGCAGGAGTTAATGGTCCTGCTGAGACACAGGATTTATTAGATCTGGCACTGGGCTGTGCAGATACAATGTTTTCAGGTCATGAGGTACTGTGTTTGGGACAAAGAACTGTGATTGCTCTATGGGTGCATAGATCAAGAATGCAAACTTGGGGGACTCGTTCTCTTGTGGGATTTATTCCTGTCTAATTATTACAGAGAGGCTCACAGTAACTCTGGAAGGGCACATTGCTTGATGTGTAAATGCAGCAGCTTCCAGTACTCTGCTGCAGGCCAGATTTAATTTAATTAACTTGCCCCAGAGGGCTACAGGAGTGAAGGGAGAGTGCCAAGAGGCAATCTGTGAAGGARCAATCTCCCCAGCTGCTCTCACTTGTGTGACCACCAGTGCTAGAATTAGGCTGGAGACAACTGCACTGATTTTTAAGGTTGTGCTGTACAAGTCCTTCATAGAAAGCTTCTAGATATATCTKCATCTTTACCTTTCATGAGCAGCAGAAGAAGGGGAATGGAAAAAGGGGAATGGAAGAAAAGATCTGCTACTTTTTTTTTTAATTGTTGCTTAGTTTTGCCTTTTTTTTTTGGTTGTCTTTTAGGAGCTTTCTGAGATAATTTGATATAATTTTATTTCAGATTGGAAAGTGTGAGTACCACTGATTCATGTAGTACAGTTTGCTTTACATCTCTGAGGTGAATGCAAATAACTTCCACTTGAATGCTTTGAATTCCTGATCCATTCTGAAGAACTAGAAAAATTACTGCAGATGGTGTTTGGTAAAGGAGTGGGAACCTCAGCACAGGAAAAGAGYAATAGAAAGCAAGAATTGCTCATGCTGAACATCCCTGCTCTGCAATAAAAGATGGTATTGTATCCATTAAATATTGCACAATACAATATGGTATTGTACCCTTTAAAAATGASCAGGTTTAAATAATTTTTCTGAGCATAGCCT
Source organism: Malurus melanocephalus (assembly GCF_030028575.1). Taxonomy (NCBI): domain Eukaryota; kingdom Metazoa; phylum Chordata; class Aves; order Passeriformes; family Maluridae; genus Malurus; species Malurus melanocephalus. The sequence goes on along the minus strand of NW_026623490.1, from coordinate 715,690 downwards.
AAAATGAGCAGTAACATGTGCATAGCAAAGCAATACCACGGAGGTATCTCAGTCCTCTCCCTGTGTRACATTCTGCTCCAAATGATCAAACACAGAAACAGTGTTAATTATGATGGACACAATGCAGAGCCCCTTTGTGCAATAAGTCTTCTCTCTTAAATATATTTATTTTGTATGTCTAAACTGATTTTGAAGGGGCACCAAATGTTTTAAAGTGTCCTCCATTGAATTAGTATCTTACATGATATCTGCCATTTAACATGAGAGTTTATCAGTTTGTTTCTTTATACAGTGTGAATCGGGCAGATTCACAGGCTGTTGGAGTTCAAATGAGGCTGAGTTTATACAGCTTTGCACAGCACCTTCAAGTTTACATGCTGATYTTGTGTTGTGMACATCTATTTACTGTGTAGAAATAYTGCAGGCACAATAGCAAATTTTAGATCATATTTTAAGACTATTCTTGCAAAACTTGATCAGCTTGGCTGTTCATATATTTGTCCATTTTAAGCCTTTTGCTGTTTTCCTGCGAGCATTCCTTGGTATTCTTAGCCAACCATATAMACAAGTGTGACGACTGCTGCAAACCTGGTATCAAATCAGAGGTTGCAAAGTTGCAAAGAGCAGCAGCAGTAGCATGTCAGATTTATGAAAAACTTGGAGAAGTTCAAACAAGAGGTACCACTTGCAACTCCCAACATAAGTGCTTGAACTATCATGGAGTGTAAAGATCAGGAATTTCCAGTGACATCAATATGCCATGTTAATGCGGTGGCACTTGTTAGAGAGGACACCTGATGGAAATGGCAGCCAGCTCTTAAATTATTCTGCTTCTCTATCAGATACAAATGTGAACAATTTGAATGGGTTGCCTACTGTACTTACCCAAAAAGTTCAGCACAGTAGAAAGAGTACTGTAAAATCTGTCAAACTCTTTTGTTTAATTCATTGCTTTTAATGTTGCCCAATGAAACCTTAGCTGATGACTAGAGGCAAGTGCCAAGCAGCTTTGATCAGATCTAGTGTAGCTGCCCTGAAGCTAGATTGCATCTATCTTTAAYGCTATAACATCTTCAATACTGACAAAGTTGCTACTTTTATCCACTACTTGACATGACAAATGTCTACAGGGTTTCTAAAACAAAGCTAGTTATAAACTACCAAAAAGATGATTAAATTCCAGCTTTTTATTTTTGCTCTGAATTTATGGARCAGATTTTTTGTTACCTCCTCATTTACCATCTGTTCCTTATAACATCTCAACTAGAAGAAAAAAAACTTCTGTTGGGGTTTGCAAAGAAAAACCACAATTTGGTCAAATATAGAGTATAATTTTCAGCATTGCAAAACATCGTGCAGGAGAGATGCACTAAAAATCAGTTAGCAACTCTGCCATATAGCACTAAGAGTGATATATGAGTAGAACTATTTGAGCATATTTACAACAGGAAAAAAGACATTGTATTTGATAACTGATGGCTGAAGAAATTTCTGGGCCATAAAAACTTGACAGATGAAAAATATCTGCTGAGCAAGTCCTGTGTCAGGCTTCAGGTCACGGCTCTGGTTAGGCAACTGGAATAATTGGTGGAAGGTTTCTAGCTAAAAGGAAGTACTGTGGCAGAATAAAGGGAGGTGAGTCCTGAAGCAAAAGGAAGTTGTTTCAAGATCATTACAGACTGTGTCAGTGTGATAATAAAAATTACTGACATTCTGCTATAAGGTCAGAATCAGTTTTTCATGGTCATTGAAGGTGGTTCTATATATGTTCTCTCTGGGATGGATAGATGCTATCAGCTGTAATTCCCAGCACTCAGCACGTGATTATTCTGCCACCAGACTTTGTTAATCATGTCTGCAATCCAGTGCCAGCTTGAGCGTGGGCTGCAATAATTCCTCTTTTGGGAGCAGGAGAAACCAGTGGATCATGAGCCCTAGACATATAAATGGAAAAATCCTGGGAGATAAAGTTAATTTTTTTCTTGCAGCTGTGACATGGAAAAAGAGAAAAGGATTTATTATTTCTGCAGAACTCAGAGATGACCCAAAAAACAGCAAAGTGTTTTGAGGGAAGTTTTATAACATGCTGAATATTTGTTTCAAGTGGAGTTTTTAAATTACATAAGTAATTGTTCTTAAAATTTCAAGCTCTAAAAAAAAGTTGATTCATATGTCTTATCCAGAATAATGTTTTTTTGGATGGAGTATGTTGTGAAATAATAATATATCACTTTTCTCTTAGTTTTCTTTCAAACATCTGAATTATTTTTTCAGGGAGATAAAAGAAATTCAGTTTCTTTGGAAGAGAATATTTCCCCCCTTTTATTACAGTGTCACAGGTTTACAGTATCTCAAGCTGTGATTCAAGCTTATAAAGCATTCACCTCCCTGTTCTTTGGGTGAGATACTTATCTGGCATAGGTTGGTGGTATTTATAGATRAGTTGATTAATCTCTCGTAGCACTGATGAGTGTGAACTTCTTGATGGTTATTGCCAAAAGTCAGAAGTCCCATCAAAACCATCAAAGTTTATTTGCTTTTTGGGTTTAAATGAGAAGCAAATCTATCTGTTTTGCAATTATTACTTGTTCCATGGAGTAAAGGGATTCTCAGAACTTAAAAGCAAATGTAAAATAGGATTCAGGATATAACTAAAGTGCTTTTCGCTTCATTGAGCAATTTCAGAACCTCTCTCYAATTCAGTGAAGGTTGTCCTAGAAGAAATTATGGGAAAAAAAATAAACTTTCCCCAGTTGGCTCAGTATAGAATAAGAGTTTGCATAATGTTGCTGGACTTGGAGTTGTAACTGTCTGCATCAGTGCATGCACTTCAAAGCTGGGAGCAACATGTTTCAAAACAACCACTTAAAAATTATTATTCTKTTTTAGACAGTTGTTCAAGTCAGCATCTCTGTATCATCTTTCAGGGCTTTTAAAGAAGGGTGTGGATCTATTGATAGGAGTTTTATTTTTCTATGTGAACCAAAATTTCATCTAGTTGGACAATTCACTGTGTAATTGTCTAGAATTGGTAGAGGCTTCATGTCAGCTTAGTAGCAATTGAATTGAATTTAACTTTGTACCACCTGCAGTGATTTTTCTAATTTTCTTGTTCTAAGACAATAACAGACAAAAGAGTAGGGAAGGCCACCTTACTGAGACTAGTGTGATGGGCAAACTTTTGTCTTGTCCCTCMATCAAAAATGACTGATTTGGGAAAGACACTTTTTTAGGGAGTGAAGCTTCAACTGCCAAAGGAAAGGTATAGATGCCCTGAAATTTGTAAGAGTGTTTGCCCCTTGTGGACACTGAGGAAGCTCAGGTACTTCCTTCAGCAGAACTCATTGAACTGTGGAAGTTACCGTGTACTACTTGCAGAAATTGTTATATAAAGGCTTTACCTCTTTACTTCCTAAAATGGGTTAGAGAATAAAGTGGCAATTAGGACATTTTTAGTAGCTCCCTGTATTGCTTTCTTGTTTAATTTTTGTCATCAATTTCCTGATTTCTTAAAGCTCAGCTGCTGGAACCATCACATAATWACACTTCTAATGTTTTAGCTGTTTTTCCAGTCTTTATAGCTGCAGGCAAAAGTTGGAGAAAATGGACACTTTGAATGTTTCAACGCTGAAATTAAATGAAAAACACTGGAAATTAATTATTCCATTAACATCCATTCCTTGCAACTGGCTCATGATTTTTGGCTCAGAGTGGTTGTCAAACTTTTACCTGACACCCAACCCCAAAAGGAACCCATTTAAACRTGCTGGTTTAGAGTTTTCAGTGTTTGCTAAAAACTGTATCTCATTTAGGTATTCATATGAAAACTCTCATGTATTTCTGAATGAAAACATTTGGTTTTTGTGGTGTTTACGTAAAACCTAGTCAGCAGCAAAAAATCAAGTGTTATTAGTGAGGGAACACTTCAATGCAATGATCTGGCATGCTAATTTAAGAAGATTTGAAATTCATATTCTCTATTAAGCTCTAAAAAATGAGCTAATGCAATGCATTGTGACTGAGCAAAATAATAGCTGGTAATTTACTTCCTTGGTTGCTGTCAGCAGTTCCATTTGTCTTGAATAGGTATAATTGTGTGTCCAAAAAGAGATTGCACTAAACCCAGTTGTGATATAGTCAGACTTTCCAAATCCTGTATTAAGCACAGCAATTTCCTGCGTCAGATAAAAATACTTCAGTCTTCAGTTATATTTACATTCTGCTAGTAAAAAGTAGCTTTCTTTTAAATGTGCTACTTGTGCTCTCCAAAGCTGAGTTGATTGAAGTTGTCCTATTACAGTCATGTTCACGTGAACACGGTGTTCAGCTGACCCAAAGTTAAAATTTAAAAAAAGTTCATTTTAAAGGGCTGTTGAAGGRTAGTGATGTCACCATGCTGCCTCAGGTATGAGATTTGGAAAGCAAACTCTTGCTGATTGTTTAACAGCCACGAGCTGTCACAAGGGTCAAGTGTGGGAGGTTTCAAGCCTAAGCCGTTTAGCAGAAAATGAAGTGATAATAGTTACTGCCATTAGCCATGTGAGTCAGTAGTAACTCAGAGAAACTTTGTTTATGCTTGGCAAAAGTTAATACTAAACAAGCTTCATAATCTCATCTCTGTTARCATAGTTTCCCATTAAAAAGGAGCTAAAATGTACTTATGGTGATCTTACACTTCTGAGGATAAATTCAAGAGGTACTTTGTCTAGTTTGGAAGTTTTGGAGTGTTTTTCTGCCAGATTTATAAAATAGTGATAATGAAAATCAGATCTAGATCTTGCTTGCTTTAGGCTTCAAACAGTATTTATTACAGTCTAGCTTTATTTTGATGGAAAAATACCAGGAAATTGAGCAGCTAATTGTGCATTTAATGTTAAAACATAMGAACATTTTTGTCTAAGTTACTGTACCTCAAGAGCCAACATTTCTTATTCTGCTTTAATTTTGCTACCACTCAACACATTTAGTTAAGATATGGAAACTTAGATTTTGCATATGCTTAGATTTTTTTCTGGTCAAATTTGGTATATATCATCTTACATATCAAGCTTACTGTGTTATCCCCAAAAGCTAACACCCCCACAATAGGGAGATTGGGATAATAGTCATCTGTTTAGATATAATATTAAGTACTAAAATGTATGAGTGCATGCACAGAACTAAAAGTGTTTGTGTGCTTCCAGGCTTACTGATATTTCCTAACTCCAAAAAATGCTTGCAGCTAGAATAGTWTTAATCTTTTGCTATTGGTGCTTCTTTTAATACACAGCTGCTGTTGTTCAGGCTTTCAAAAGTTTGTTCCATAACAGTTTTGTTATTATCATGCCCTACGGASTCCTGAGCACTTTTGAACATTTGCTACTGAAGAGTATTCTTTCACATGGATGAGTGTGTTCAAAGACTCCTTCAGCTTTTTTCAAAATCCCTTTACTGACTTCTAGCTGGACCTGCTGTTCTAAATCCCTCAGGGGCTTGTGAAAATGGTCATCGTAAAGTTTGTATTTTCTGCTCTAAGTAATGGCATTGCAGAGTGTGGTGGGAGATGTTTGTAATCTTATACTTCTCCACACTAAAATTTAAGATTATAAAATGCTAGATTGCAAATAGTCAGAAGCAATGTCCTAGCTTAGGAAATACTTCTGACTATGTTGCAGTTGCACATATCGGCCCAAAAGAGACAAATAACTTRAYGGTCAGATGTGCTGAACACTCCGCCAGGAGCCCTCCCTGRCTGTTTTAGAAATGGGAGTTTGAAACAGTTTGGCGAAAAAAATGTTTTTGCACTGTTCTTGGAACTGCTTGGTATCAGTGAAAAAATACACAATTTATTTTCAAGTATTCASTACCCTATTTTTGCAAGGCCAAAATGAAGGGATAGATTAGAAGGATAGAGGGTTTTTTTTTTAGCTACCTGTGAATTACCTATTAATTTTGAACAATGTTAGCACAGTATGTCTTTGAATGCAGTCTGGGTATTAACCCACAGCCCCAGAATCCTAACCATGACCTCAAGAATATTTAGCTTTCTATACCATTGCAAAAATTCTTGACCATGATTTAATTTATCTTACCATTAAAAAGGGATGTGAAATCTCTCAAAATCATGCCATAAGAAGAAACTTTCTTCCAGGATTTTGAAGCTTTCAGTATTGGCTAAAAGTAGGAATTGCAGAAGCTTATGAAAATATTCAAATTGTGGTTAATGGATTGTRTTTTGTTTTGTATGCCTATATTGCTGTTGCACTGTGAATAATTGTGATACTTGATATACTGCTATTTTTCTAAATGTCAAGATGTGGCTACTAAATAACCCGAGAACTGCATTTCTTGGTTACTACAATAAATGATTTTCAGTGGAATAATACAGTTTGGAGAGGAGACATAGCTGTTGCTCACAATGTGCGTTTTTGTTGGGACATTTCTACTTCTGGGTATTTATTTTTTTTTTTTTTAATTTAGTTCTCTAACATAACCACAAAAAAATTTGATATGTTTTCTTAAGTCCCTTGAGGAAAAGAAAATTCATAGTATTTCAAAATATTCCATTCAAATCATGCATAATTTTTTAGTCCTGTATTGAGWCAAGGTTTTATATCCTTGTTTGATGGAGCAGCTCTCTGCTCAGGATGCTTGTACAAAGATAGATCTGCTCTTACACAGATGCTTCCAGAGTGCAACATGTATTGAAAATATCAACTTCAAATAATCATGGAACTGTTGTATGTTCACACAAATCTCCATTTTTGAAGTTGGTGAGCGTATCAGACATGCATAATGATGTGAGTTTTCTGCCCTCCATAAAATAGTTACAGTATTTTATTTTAAAAGCATTATATAAATTACTAATTACTTCATTTGGAGGGTGATTATAAAAAGCATCACTGAACATAAATTCATCTAAATGTCAACATGGCTTCTGTCATGACTTTGGTTGTTTCTAATGATTACCAGGCTTCTAACATTTTTCAAAACTGTTTCTGGACACCTCTGGTTCCCTGGCTTGCTTTCTTTTTCCCTCAATTTGTGACACATTTCTCCTTTTAACTATATTCCTCCTACTTTCGTGGTTTACTTCTGCTTCCTATGCTTGTACTTTATTTTTCTTCAATAAACAGAGGTTTCTTCAATAAACAGAGGTTTCCACTCTGTATGTCTCTTCTGTTTATTCATTAATGCTTTAATTCACTCTTGCAATTTTGCAAGTGTTCTTTCAATCTGTGTAAAACAAATTAATTGATGTAAATAATCTAGACTGATAATTTTTATCAGTCTGCCAGATAATTTTGATTTTTGGTGATGATACCATTTTATATTTAATAGGTAATCTAAGTGAATGGGRTATAGTTATCTAATAAATAATATCTAATTTAAATAAGAAATCTCAATATATTGATGTACTTGAGCCAGCAATGTGTCATTACAGCCTAGAAGGGTAATGGTGGCCTGTGCTGCAGTGGGAGAAATGTTGCCAGTAGATTGAGGGAGATCCTTCCCTTCTGCTCAGCACTGGTGAGGCCACAGTTGGAKTATTGTGTCCACCTCTGGGCTCCCCAGTACAGGAGAGRCACGGACGTACTGGACAGGTCARTGAAGGGTTCAGTGAAAAGGGTTGAAGGGACTGGAGTGTCTCTGCTCTGAGGAAAASCTGAGAGTGAGGAAAAGCTGTTCAGCCTGGAGAGGAGAAGGCTCCTAGGGGGATGTTACTGATGTGTGTAAATACCTTAAGGGAGAGTGGGAACAGGGYAGTGGGGTGAACTGAAACACAGGAGGTTCCTTCTGAATGTCAGGAAACACTTWTTCACYRTGAGGYGACCAAGTGCTGGCACAGGTTGCTCAAAGAAGTTGTGGAGTCTTCCACCTTGGGTATGTTCAAAAGCCACCTGAATATAGTCTGGGGCAAATGGCTCTGCAAAGTCCTGCTTGAGCAGGAGATCTTGGACCATCTCTTTTTAAACTCAAGTCCTTTCCAAGTTCAACCATTATTTCATATGCACAGTTTGATTTCAAATTTGAAGTGATGGTAAGTTTATCGAAATTGTTATACTAGCTATCCTAAAAAGCAAGCATGTTGCCAGAGGTAAAATGTTGATGACTTTTTTAGTAATTATGTAGTTCTCCATTATTAATAGAAAAAAAAAAGAAAAAAAAAAAAAGTGATTTGACATCAAATGAAAAGTGTTTAGGTAATGGAAGGAAAAAAAAAAAAAAATAAAAAAAGGATGACAGCAAAAAAAAAGAAAAAAAAAAAAAGTGATTTGACATATGCTTTGGTGCTATGTACTTTAGAGCACCTGACATTTTAGTCCAGGTGAGGACATTGCTTTACCAGGGAAGGGCAGTTGATATGACTGGATAACTCTGGAACATTGAGGGTGATTGTWGAGAAAATTTCTGAAACTTGTGGAGCACTATTGAAGAAAAAAATAGTGAGAACTTACCTAAGATATATAATGCTAGCAAAACATCTGCAGTATATTTGGTGTAGCTAAAAGCAGAATGTAATTCTTGGCTTTACTGTGGCTGCTCTTTTCTTACAGCTGAGACATTTGTGTCTCTTTTCTACCTAAATTATCTTAAAATACCTATTTGCCTAATCATCCTAAAATAATTTCTTTGTTTTATAGTCCCTCTATCTCTGCTACAATTATAATTAAAATCAATATAATAAGTGAGTAGAACCTATAAAGATTCTGTCTGCTGTGAAATGTCAATATAGAAGCCTGAAATCACTTAGCTTCTAGGACTTTGATTTCTGAGTCAACCGTCATCTTAATCTTCTCAAAATAACATTTACAACTGAACATTTGCAGTTTTGGTGGTTGAGGCAAGGGGCACTATAGTTAAAATTCTCTTTTATAATGGTTATTAAACCCACCAGCATCTTCTGTGTATAGTTTCTWACTTCAAAAAGCCCAGAGGATTTGGCTGCATTATATTCCACTGCACATCTGCAACAAACTGTTACCATTTGCATTAACACAATAGTTGGCTAAGCTTGCCTCGGCACAGAACATTAACAGATGCCTTTCCCTCTTCTGACCCCATTTAATCACAGTGGAAATAATTTTCTGTTTTCTTTCCCAAAGGTGATASAAATCTTGCTTCAGTGTGTTGCCTGATGTCATCAGCTTGTAACAGGATTCTTAACCAGTCATCTTATCAGCAATTAACATCTCCAYATGCTTTCATGTTTTGAAACTACCGTCCTGGGCCAGTCTTTCTAAACTGTGGTACTTGAAAGCCATATGCAAAAATACGCAATAATTTTTTATAGCAGTAAACCTTGGATAACTGAAATGCAGGTGCTATGTGCCTGGTTTGTAAGACATTTAAGTTAGAGATGGAGGGATGCACACATTTTTTTATGAGACACTGTGGAGCTACAAGCTTTTAAGTGGTAGCATCTTGATGGCTACATGGTGCTGTCGGTGGGCATTGAAAAAGAAGTAGATTCATGGCCTTTCATGTCAGGAATGGACCTGGTGTTCTGGACTTGAGATAGTAAATATCCTGACTTTAGCACGAAGGTACTGTTATGGTGAGCTGTACCTCCACTCTTGGGTTTTTTACACTCTATTAGTCTAATCTCATACAGCAGTTCATATTTTCTTTTATTGTTTCTGGCTTCTCATRTCTCAGGCAGTACATGTGAGGATTGCAAGTTTATCTCATGCTTTTTTGATAAGCTTAGATTTCATATGTTTTTAATTTAATGTGAAGTCAGCTTCAGTGCAAAAGAAGTTTGTCCTGATTTATTATCACCTGAAAAATTGTGAGACAAAATGTCATAGTTATATGATCCTAACCACATTTGCAGGATCAGCATCATGAGGTGTCAAAGAAGGTACTGAGAGGGGGAAGGTCAGGCTGAGGCTTTCACTTACAGGGGTTCTATGAGGACAAATATTCTTCAGTAAAACCCTCTTACAGAAAGTGCCTCCTTATGGCCATGGACATGCCAGGCCTTGTGTGCATTAGGGAAGCTTCTTGTGAAAGGGAGTGCACATCTTTGTTCCACTTTTGTGCTTTTACTGGCATCTTAGTTTTGGGTTACTGCTGCAGTAGTGGTTTTGGTGGGTCCGTGGGTGACCCAGAGCAGCCACTTTCATGTTTTTGTATTCTGGTGCCACCAGCTGACTGCACCCATAATGCTTGCACCCACAGCATTATGCACACACKCTTTGAAGGATTGGTGAAATTTGAGGATTGGTTATTGTTCAAGGCCAGCATGGAATGAGCAAAACTGTGTTAGCGATAACAACTTGTATCTGACCYATTGCTTGAAAACTCAGTTGTGTTTCTGAGCAGTAATTCTTGCGCATAAGAAGAGAATAAATCAGTTCTTCCAAGATGACCAAAATTTCATTGCTGGATGAAATTTCAGAAGGGGATCATTTATCAAAACAATGGTTTTGAGGAATGATGAGATCAGGCTAGTTAGTTGTTATTTATGTAAATTATGGATKAAATCAATCCCATCTATTATAATTTAAAAGAAGAAAACTCTATCTTCCCGCTTTTTAACATATTGTATTTTTCTGTGTTAGTTTTAGCTTCTGTTCTTGGCCTATTCATAGATCTCCAGCCCATTACAGTGGCGCCTGTTGGAGCAAATACTGTGAAAGTTTTGCCAATTTTTTTATGATAAACCATGTTTTCCAGGAATTCATACTTAATCATAAAATATCCCTCATAGTCGAGACTTGGCACGTAAAGTCTTGATTCACAAAGATTTAACTTATATGTTTATCCAGATATTCAAAAATAAATCAGTCATCTAATTTATAAAATCAGAGGTATTTCAAAATAATTTATTGTTTAAAGATCAGAGAATTGTATYTGTTGGAAAGAAATAATATTATGATCACTTAATCTAAATAGACACATTTCCTGACAATGAATAACTGCTTTGTTGCTCTTACCTYACAAATCACTCTTAAATGTTTCTGTGTGTTTTGTCTGTTGGGTAGATCCATAGTTTAAAATGGTCAAATGGTTTTCAGTATTCTAGAAATATTCAAATGTTTAAGGTATTTTTTTTAATAGCTGTGTATCAATGAAAATTTAAATATATTAATAACTCTGTAACTTGTGGTACAATGTTGATATTACATCCTAATGTGCATTTTAAAACTTTTTTTTCTAGATACCACGCTAATATTACTGGTGGCAGGATTTTTCCATTCAGTTAATTACATACATAATGATTAATGCAAGTTTTGAGTGTTCATCATGGAGATATGAGAGTCAATCTGCTTTGTTACTCTTCTCTTGGATGTTTCCATAGTTCTGATAGACACAAGCTGTAACACTGGCAATTTCTAACTAATAACCCATATACTTGTGCAGATTTAAGCTGCCTGCAATTGACAGACAAACCAGTGAGAAATGCTTATTCTGTGATACAAACATTTCTTTTCAACTGTGTATTAGTGCTTTATGTTTCCTGTTGAAATCAGGTTCGAGGAAAGAGCTATAAAGTTTGTTTACACAGAAATGAAGAACAACAGAAATCACATGCTCAAAGTCTGTATRTGTGGAAAGAATTTTAAAGAATAACTAGATAGCACTGAGGAGTAATTAATTACTTGGCTTCATAGAAAGAAACTGGAAGATATTAGGGATAACTGGGAGGAGAATAAATTCRGACAGGATTTTGAAAGGAATCTTGTGAAGTCGGTAAATGAAAAGAGGAAAATGCTTCCAGTCTGAGTTAGAGAGAAGGAAACAGGCTGTAATAGCGGTCTAATTGTYTCAGCAGAGAAAATAAACAATTGAGAGGATACTTGTAACTAATTTGATATGTATGTCACGCCCTAAATGATSCAGTTGTCATCTACTATTAATCTTAAGGACAGCTTAAATCAACATATGGAATAGATTGTGATGAATGTGCTGGCCAAGAAATAAGTATTTGCTAACACAATGAAATAATTAGCATTTGGTAGAGATCACCCRTACCTCAATGTGAGAAGCTAATAATCACTTAGCTGAGTCCACATCAATAATTCCTTCCAGCACTCAAAACAGTATCAGCCAGTCCAAGTATGTAGCCAAAGTCATACATTTGTGTTAATTTTCTTCCTAGTAGCTGGTAAAGCTCGGGTTTAGAATGAGAATAATGTTGATAAACAGTCCTTACACTAACGCAGGGACTTCTCAGCTTCTCATGCTGCCCTGCCAGCAAAGAGTTGGAGGGGGCACAAAAAACTGGGAGGGGACACAACCAGGGAGCTGACCCCACCTGAACARAGGGATATTCCAGACTATATGGCATCATGCAGGATAACAAAAAGGGGAGGAATTGGCTGGAGGTTGGCAGCTGCTTCTCAGAGACTGGCTGGGCAATTGCACTGTGCATCGCTTGTTTTCTGTATTCCATCATAATGATCATCATCATCGTCGTTGTTGTTGTTATTTTCCCTTCCTTTTCTGACCTATGAAATTGCTTTTATCATGACACATGAATGTTAACTTTTTTCCARTTCTCTCCCTCCATCCCACTGAAGYGGAATGGGCAAATGATCRTGCAATGTTAAGGTGCCTGTTGGGTTCAACCAAAGCTTGCATGCCTGATTTTTAGGACYATGCATTCCAGTCCAGGCCTTTATCACTCAGGCATCTAAATCAGAACAATAATAATTGTTCAGCTTGAAAAACAGCTGTAAATTTAAGTTAGTGAAGTCTAGAGGGTTCAGGTAAATATTTCAATGTCTCTTGATCTTTTGCAAAGAACATACAAAGAGGAAGGTAGCATTCTTGGGAGACAGTTGGCACAAGAAACATGCCAGGAAACCTGCTTGTGTTTCAGGACAGCATTCAAACCTGTGCTCTGGCTCTGTTTATTTTCATATAAACATTGAATTATTTGGATTGGGATGGGCCTTAATGACCCTCTAGTTCCAATCCTCCTGCCATGGCCAGGGACACCCCCCACCACACCAGATTGCTGACTTTACTCATAAGATGTGGCACTTACATCTGGCCACCAWGGACTGTGGTTTGTGCTGCTGCACTGCATTCCAGGATGGGCTCTCTCTGACTTCCAGCCTCARTGTCTGCTGGTGGAAGTACCTCTGGTGCACAAATAATTATTAGTATCGGACATTTCTAAGCTAGAAATAAATAGATCTCAAAGAGTTTCAGTCTTTAAGCAAAAACTGTCACAAAATAATGAAGGCAATATCTCACATACATTCTAAGCTCACCCAAAGTACCCATAAGAATCTGATGATGTGGAGCAGGAATAACACATGCATTTATATTTTTCATATGGTTAATTAAACCCGTAGAATCATTCTGTACATACTAGGGTTTTATTGGTATTAGAGTAAAGAATTTCTTTTAAAAAAAAAAAAAACAAAACTGATAATTGCTTCTCTCTGTGCTTCTAATCAACAGTCTTTGATGTACATCTGTTTTTTAAGTACATCTGTACTGTAACTTCCACTCAGGAAAAGCCTTTTATGGCAAGTAGCCTTTAAGCTATACTGTTTATTTCACATACTCTTTTTCCTTTTTTCTTAAGAAAGTATCCACACATTCTCCTTCCACTTCCAGCTGAATTTTTAGTGAATATATCCTTTAAAATGTTTTATGCAAGAAAAAGCTTTAATTTTTCAATTTAGTTTTGCCATGTAGCTTAAACTGATGGTAGAGGTTATAGAACTGTATTTCTTGCTGACAGATCTCAGAATAAGAAGAGACGCTAATTTGCCCACTCCACATGCATTATTAGACACCATGTWATATTGCTTCTTATATCACATGATGCCAAGTGATACACAGCTGCTGTGTGTATGAGGGGATCTGAGGGGAGCACAGCCTGCTGTGGTGCTGRGAGCATCTGCACTGCTAGGCTGCTGTAACAGAGCAGACCATTCATTGATTCCTCTAGCAAATCCGTATCTTACCTCTRGGAGAGGAAAAAAGTTKTTTTTTTTTTTTTTWAATTGTCTTCTTCAGGTCAGTGTTGAATATAAAAAATAAATGCTTTAAAATGCAGTGTGCTAAACTACCAATGCAGGTATGGTTGAAATGCATACTTGTTATTTAGCATATTTAAGCCTGGGCAGTAGCTTGTGCAGATGAATTTATTGCCACGGGCTTATTTCAGTTTAGTGAAACAATTTTCAGATAAACCTTTGTTCAGTTCTGCCTGGCTGCTGTATGGGAAGCCAGCACTGCCCTGCTGTAGGTGTTCCTGCAGCTGTGCAGAAAGTGACCTG
>NW_026623490.1:673148-700787 GCF_030028575.1 Malurus melanocephalus | reverse complement strand
GTCCAGAGGAGGGGACATAGTGCTTTCTAGGAGAGATATACATTATTTAGTTTTCCCAGCTATGTATTTATTATTTAATCTACAGACTTTGGAAAGATATGCAGGGATGAAATACTAGGTCCTCACAGGCAGCCTTGGGAAAGTTCTTCTCATTAAGCCAGCAAGGAAACTGCTGTAACACATTCAGGGATAAAGCCATGTAACTCAGAACATCCCTTAAATCCTGACTGGCCACAGTTCAAAGATAGTGAGCATCTCTASAGTGGTTCTCTAAACTTGCTGGAGTGTTACCTGGCACTGCATTGAGAGGSACAGGTTGGTCCACACCCATATTGCTCAGCTCAGAGATCCCAAACCAGGCTGAGGAGCAGCTCTGGCCTGTGCTTCCTCTCTGGGAAGGGCAGGGGCTGCCCCAGCTCCAAACATGACAGACAGCTGAGGTACAGTGTCTGGAGATGTTTTCTAACATTGTTGAGTTTAATAATGCAGGTCTAGCATTACTATGGAGAAGTCTGTGGGCATAATGTGGGGGATGTACAGGTAAAGAGAAGTTCTCAAAGCTAAATAAACCATTCAAACCATTGATCTGATCAAATGTTTGAGGAGAACTAAAAGATGTACACCATATATACCTGTGAAGTTACAGATAGGCAGAGACTAACCTGACCAAATGAGGCAGGCAGTGTGAATATCCTGACAAGTATAAATCCAAAGAGTGTCCCTGCACCCTGAAGGTGCAGCAGTTCATCTGGTACACTCTTCACTACATGACCAGAATGAACTACTAATTTTACATAATAGAAATAATACATTCATATTCACTTTCAGTTATTAGCCAGAAGGAGTCTTCCTGCTGGATTGCACTTTAGTTTGTTGTCAGTTGGTCTGGTGTTTAATTTAGCCTCTTTTTTTTCCTGAACATCAGTAGGATTCATCGCGCAATACTTCAAGAGGGGCAGAAGGGATAATAAAAATAATTTTGAGCTGTTTCGGTTATAAAATAGAAGAAAAGAAATGAAAAAATCCTGGAGCAAATTTATTCCTCAGTGTGACCTGAATCCGTAAAGGGAATTAAAAAAGGACTAAACCTTCACAACTAAATAGCATTTCACAGAAGAAAATGTATCTTTAAAAAAATTAGCTTCTCAGTATAATCTTGCTCTCTGTAAGAAACCCTTAATTGAATAAAATGCAATTTCCAGTATGAAATTGAACTTTGGGGGWGCCACAAATAAATAATATTGCAATAGAATTAATTTTTTATTCCCAGTATGATGAGATAAAAATGAAATTATTTAAATTCACTTGGAAACAGGAAGAAAAACAAAGAACCTATTTTTAAATACTTAGCAGAGGGAGTTTAAAGTCAGATGAATAGCCAGTGAAACCTAGAGAAGCTGAAGCCAATTAGCTTTTAGCTGTAACTGTTGCCTGTAGAGTTAAAATATGTTTACATGTGTATGCATATACTCTTGACAGCATATACACTTTAAAAAATTATTTTGATTTTTTTTTATATTGCTTTGTAAAATGAAGGAAAATAAACAAGCCCAAACCTTTCATTGTAAATATTTTGCTTGGCTCAGCTTGCAAAGTATCTGATCTGATATGTTGTTGATTAAGATAAGAATAGTGGGTGCCCTGCATGCAACTGATGGTCATATTATTTGATTTCTGAGCTAAATTTACAYTTGAAAAAATATTTTATGAACAATGGAGACTCCTCTGTTTTCATGCAGTTGTGACTGAGAGGGGAACGSGACACAGTCTTTGAGCATCCTTATTATGTGGTTAAACATCAGTCTCCTATATAGAGTTTCCATGCCACCTTGAGTTTACTAGTTTATCTCTTCCCTCAGAGTGCTTCSTCTTGCTTTTTTCTCTGAGTATATGTGTGAATTTTTAGTCTCTCACTTCCTATATTCATTCATGAAYATGTACTTCTACAAGCAAAAAATAATATTCCTGGAAATGTTGAAAGTGGATGCCAGTTTWCAGTTCATATCTCACTGCCATCTACTGCATATTCTGGAAAACTGCACCGTGGGAAATGCATTGCATTTCAGCTGTGTAAGATGACACTTTACCCAGTGAATTTGCCCTAAAGTTGAGGGAAAAATCTACTGAACTCTTAATAGGCTGTGACATGTAAATTCGATTCTTTTTGTAGGAATCAGTATTTCTTAAACAGATGACAATATCTGTTGGCACTCTATAGTGTCCAGAGGGAAAGAACATCAGATTTTAAKATTGCTTATTTTTTTTTCGGGCCAGATGAAAAGTAGGTTGTGCTTTGGAAGAAAAAGAAAATCTCACTTTGCTTGTTTTTGTCCTAAATAGTAATACCTTTAATTTCTTAATAGATATGTCAAAACAAAAACCTAGCAGGATTTAGATACAGGAACTTGAGACATTTTGATATTTCTTTTAATTAAAGAATTAGTCTTTGAATCTTTCAAATTARCTTTCATCTCAGTAGCTGATGTCTGGTGTATGCAAACACCAAGGGTATGCAATACTAAGTGATGTTTGGGATAGATATAATAATTTACCTARAGTGGTGAAATTCCTGAGTTGAAAATAAACCATCAGGATTCTTTGTGTCAGGAACTGAGTAGGATATCACTCAGATCATCTTTGCACTGAGTGCTTTTTTAATGATTTGTGTAGAAATTACAAGGTTTACTCARAGCAGTAATCTTTCTGATTTCATCAGGAAAGCTGACATCAAATAGACAAGAATGTAAGCAAAACATCAAACTCTGTGTTTGCATAAGAGAATTCCTCTTCTTAGACTACTATTAATTTCAGTAGTCTAGAAATATATATTTATACCATTAGCTATCAGTATTGCACCAAAAAGAATAAAAAAGACCAGTAAGCTTGCAAACTCAAGCAGTTCAAAACTGAAGATATGGCTTCATTTGCTTCWTATTTTTATCTGTCGTGATGACGTCTATAATTATGGTATGGATTTTTTCCTATTTTTTTCTTGAATTGTTCTAAAATCTCAATTGCTCAAAATTATTTAGTTCTTGCAAATGAAGAAAAAATGATGAAATAACTCCTTACTATCTATACTGTCCATTGTTGCCATGTTTCAGTGCTTTGCAAATGTTAATTAACCCATGTTTACACACTCTGGGGATTTGGGATGGTATTATGGGAAGCTGCTATACTCTGTGTGATCATTCCATCCCTTCTGGTGTCTTSAGAGGCAAATAAGTGTTCACAAGACCTTTTCAAATGACATCAGAAGCTCACCCAGGAAAATGAGGAACTGGTTCCTAACACATGACCCTTTCTGTTCCATCTCCTCAATCTTATTTCAGTGTCACCGTCAAGACCAAATGTCTTTTACTCCTTGTCCAGAAAGCTACTTTTCTTTGGCTGAACTCCTCCAAGTCATATTCCTCCTATAGCACATATTGAACACAGCAAAATTTCAGCCTAAACATTATGGAATTTTAAAAATCCACAACTGCAAACTAGTTTAGCAAAACTGTCCAGAATTTGGTAGCAGGTGGCATTGGTAGAGATGCCCATGGTATGGAGTTTGTGAACCTATTAAAGCTCTTTATGTCCTTTTCCTGTGGGCCACTTGTCAGCATTGTTTTGTAAATCATGCTTTAAGGAGAGGATGACTTGGTAGCAGTGAGGAACTTTTTTTTTTTTTCCATTGAGTTCGTGTTTATAAATTTCTTAACAATTTGTGCATTTCTCTGGCAGTTTCAGTGTCCAAAATTTTTAATTGAAAGCCCTGGTAAATACATTATTTGTGGGCAATAATTTCAGGACTGAATTCTGGGTTTGCTTGGTTTTTGGATTTTTGCATTTGGTGTTTATATTTGATGTGTGATGCAAATGCAAAGTAAGTGATGAAGCATTTGTGGSTCTCTGCATGACCAACATCCTGCCAGGGGGGGCTCCTCCAGAGGTTTCCATGAGGAATGGCTGAGGGAGCTGGGAGTTTTTACCCTGGAGAAGGGAAGGATCAGGGGAGACTTTATCACGACAACTACATAAAGGAGGGTGTAACCAGGTGGGGGTTGGGCTCTTCTCCCCAGCAACCAGTGGCAGGATGAATAACATCACCTCAAGCTGTGCCAGGGCAGGTTCAGGCTGGACATCAGAAAGAATTTCTTCACTGAAAGGGTTGTTAAACCAGGGAGGTGGTGGAGTCACCATTCCTGGAAGTGTTCAAGGATAGACTGGATGTGGCACTTAGTGCCATGGTTGACAAGGTGGTGGTTGGTGGGACTCAATCTTAGAGGTCTTTGCCAAACTAAATAGTTATGTGATTCTGTGATTGTGACATGGTTGGGTGGCAAACATTGTGGTGGTGCTGGATTGGTGGTCAGACCTGATAATCTTAGAGGACTTTTCCAACCTGAACCATTCTATGATTCCATAAGGATTCTATGATTCCTTAAGGATTCTATGATTCTATGATCTGCTGTCTCACTGGTTAATCACTGAGTATCTCTACCATCTTCCCACTGCTCTCATTAGTTCCCTGATGCTGCCATCCTCCAGTGRTATGACTTGATAATAACTTTTCTACGTTCCCACATGGATGAAATGCTGCACACATGAGTTCTGTGGTAGAACTGCCACTGTAGGAGCATGATGTACAAGCATGCAGCATTTAAATCCTAAAAGGATAAATGAAAGGGAAGAAAAGATTAAAAGGGGTGTTTAGCAAKGTCTGCTGCTATCTCAGGGCTCCRCTGTGCCTTTGCCCCTAGCAGTGAAAGTTCAATATATGAAAATCCAGAGAAGGGAATCAGGTGGACACCTGTAAATACCATCCTTCAGTAATCATTTATAAAAGAAGAAAATTTATTTAAATAAGGAAGAGAGTATTAGGSATTCTGATAACTATAATAGGATGAATTTTATGTGAGACTGCTGAAAATTTGTGGGCAATTACACTGTGAAATAAAACTGCAGATGATTGTTTTGTTTTTYCCTTTTATTAAATGTTTTAAATTTGCTGCCCTCCTGTGGCTGTATATTGTGCTTTCTCTGCTGAAACTCCAAATGGGCAGAATTTGCTAGGACAGCAGTACGTGCAGCAGTGTTTAAATAGCAGATGAAGGACAGTTCAGACACTGAACTGGTGCTGTCTGGCTCAGCTAAGGGCCTCCGAAAATGTGTCTGGGAGTCCCTGTGAATACATTTGCTGCCTTTTCATTCTGGAGGATGGGGGCTGCCRTGGGTGTTAGGAATCTGCTGCCCAAATTCTGTCTGGAGAAAGCTGCCTTTGCCACTGTCAGAAGATGATAAAGGCTTCTTCTGGACCAGGTTGTGTGTGTTCCCAGTTGACCAGGTGGGTCCATCCAGAAGGAATATACAGTATTTCCAAACACCTTYCAKCTTGGGGTRTGAGACAAACCAGAGAACTGAGTAGAGGTGCAGAGCCTTAGGAGGAGCACTGATAAAATGGCACAAAAGCAACATAAAACAAAGAAAAGGAACTCAGCACGAGCCAATTTAAGGTTTTTGGGTTTTATTGTAGCTGTTACTCTGTAGGTATTGGCATAAATACTGGTGTTTTTTTTCAGGAATTCTTGTCATAATTTCATTATTATTTATATGCTATTTATTACACCATTACCYATGTGTTGCACCTAGAAGTTTTGGTAATGATAATATTTCATTGCATAGCATATTAGTTGACCATCTTCCTACCAGAACTAAGTGGTCAAAAAAAAAGTTTTATGAATAACATTGTAAAGACACCACCATTTGGACTAAGTTATTTAGAGAATAAAGACTTAATCATTGGTAGTTTATAAAGCGAATTACAGAACTGAATTTTTAAAAATTGGAATAAAGGGTTTAAATTAATGGCTTTGACAGTATTGCTTCTGGAAAAATAATGTGTGCAGAAATGTGAGACACAGAATGTTCAATAGGTCTTTCAAGGCTTTTCTTGGGTGGATAGTTGAACACTAAATTCAGATGCATTTCACATCTTTCTTGCATCCTATACATTTTGGGCTATACAAATGACTTTACAGAGAATTAAAAAAATTGTGTTCAGAGCTGACTTTGATCACAGAAATTGAGGAGCCTGTTTTTAGACAGTGAGAGATCAAAAAATCCTTTTCAAGGAAAAGCTAGTTAGTATGCAAAGGAAAACACAATCAGAATGAACATAAGGATACAGTAACCTGAACACTGCTCAGATATCCTGCCCTTTGTATGAATTATTTGTATTTGCTCCCCGTGCTGCTAACATTAAAGTCTGAAAAAAAAAAATAAAGACAGCAGTTGTAAAACAAAGATTGAAGATGAGGCCTGATCTGGACCTACACCCTGGAAAGCAGAAACAAGGTGCAGTGCTCTCTGCCAGATGACAAGCAGAGCATCCTTCCAGCAGCAATGCACCACTAGGAAGGATGTAATGCCACTTAAAAGATCAGTGCTGACTGTGGATCTGAGGCAGCTGCAATGGATTGTTTGACTGCTTGGACACTTTCTGATCAGGAGGGTTTGTAAGGTAGCTGGATCAGACTGAATATCTCAGATATTCATATAAACATAGAATGGTTTGGGTTGGAAGGAACCTGAAAGATCATTTCATTCCAAATCCCCTACCTTGGGCGGGGTCACCGTCCACTAGGCCAGGCTGCTCAAAGCCTCATCCAGCCTGGCCTTGAACACTGCCAGGGATGGGGCAGGCACAGCTTCYCTGGGCAGACTGTTCCAGGGCCTCACCACCCTCACTCACAGTAAAGAATTTCTTCCTGRTATCTAATCTAAYCCTACTCTCTTTCAGTTTAAAGATATTTCCTCYTGCYCTGTCACTACATGCMCTTCCTTGTAAGAAATCCCTCTSCAGTTCTCTGCTATTGTGACTTTCTGTTCTGTACAGTAATGTTATAGCCTGATTTTGACAGAGATAAACCTCCTCTAAAGAGACAGAGTCCTTTCACTCACCCTCCTCCTTTTCTTCACTCAGGAATTACATTTTGTGTGCAACAGCAGGTTCTGAACTGTAATGCAGTGCTGCCARAAAAAATCCACTGCTTTTGAGCTGCACGAGAGAGCCCAGCACGGCAGCGCCCTGTGGAGACAGGAGCTTGGGGACAGGGCTGTCGCTCTGAGGAGCAAGCGAGGAGCATGGCAAGGTGTGGGGAAGGTTGTGCAAGGCTGCCTGCGCTTGTGGGTCCACACCTGACCCATGACACGGAGCAGAGGTGGCTGCTGCCAYCCTCGCCCCAGGGGACTGTCCCCACATCAGCTGTCCTCGTCCCACTGCCCTCCTGTTGGCTCACTGGTCTTCTCAGAGGATCTGCTTTGCATATCATAAACATCATGCTCTTCAAAAGATGTCTGTAGCAATGTAGTCAGAAGATACTTTTGCTCACTGTGCTTCTGCAAATAAAATAAGCACTGTAATTGAAATCTGCATTTAATAAAAGTTCTCATTCATGGGGACTTCAGCAGCATACTTCGTTTGAACTCTTGTCTTTAAAGTCACTTTTTTCTTGCTAATCTCTAATCTGTCTTGTGTTCTACTAACAATATGGGAACTGATGGTTAGCCAAGAAATACCTTTTATATTCAGTTGTCTGGCTAAAATGATGTTTGGAATTTGGGACTCTTAGCATCACCAGATCATCTGGATTTTCTCTGYGTGGTTTAATATTGTCCTGAAAATAATGAAACTTAATCTGTACAACAGGGCAATTTGAGATACAGTGAGCAGCCAAAGRGCTCCTAAGAGAAGAACAAACTATCAGTTCTCAGTGGCTCAGGGATGCTGCCTCTGCATGGGTTGCTAGTCCACAGCACATGTAAAAGAAGGTAATTTGCCTTTGGTGTCCCTTGGAATAAAAAAGCAGAGACGACTGCTACAGAACATCAGAAGCATCTCAATGTGCTTGTTGCACAGTGACATGTCAAATCACTGAACTCTAGTCCCACTCATTTCCATGTTAAGGGTATCATGTGGGGAGTGTGCTGGCAGTTTGATTTGATGTTTCTTTTGCAAGAGCTACTTGCTAARGCTTAGGCAGAGATACCAGCTGTGTTGTGTGCCATTTTATCAGTGAGTTTGCAAGYTTTTTAAGGAAATATAATAAGCTCTTTTACTACCCTAAACTTAGATTAAGCAATTAATCTGCTTCTYTGGAGGAGGTCATAGAGAAACTAGGTGAGACACTGACTGAAGTTCATATTTCTTTTCTGATTGGTCTATATAGTGAAAAACCTCAGAAGCAAACTAGGTAGCAAATTTCCAATAAAGCTTTGATTGATTTTGTTGGTCTCTTGGGAATCATTTGACCAGCAGAACTGGTCACTCTTCTCAAAYTGTTTCCCCTCACCTGTTCCTCCTTAATAAGCATTTCAGAGATTTGGATTAAAAAATTTGRAATATTGAAAGTGCAAGTTAAGATACAGTGTTGAACAATACATTCGTGCAAGTTCTGATGCCTTACAAAATACAAACTGGTAGAATTCTATTAAAAAATTTGCATGGAAATTTCTATAATTCAAACCATCTTACTGCAATGCCGCTTTGTGTCAAGTGTTCCTTCCCTCTGACCTCATTAGGTGTGCCTCATCATTAGATATACTGTTACTAAAGAGTTTTAACTTAAAAGCTGCTTTGATTAATGCTTGGTTGGACTGAGGATTTATTGTGTAGGATTAACTAGATTTAAAAATGGCAACATGCCATAGTAACTTTAATGCCAGACTTTAATGAGAAGCAGAAGTAAACTCCAAGGACCCTTATGATTTTTAATATGGACTAAACTTGTGTGCTCGTTACCTGAATGTCCTGTCTTATTTTATATACAAGTATTCCAATAATTCCTAGAGAATTGTAGCCTAGAAAGTGTATCACAAATGTGTGACCTGAGTATATAACCCTATATTTGTAATTTTGGTAATTTTCTAATCAGATTTATTCAGTATTCTTATCAAAAAGAGGAAAAACTGGTTTGGGSTTTTAATTAAGAAACAATATGGATGTAAGATAAAACCAGGCTGGCAAACATTTGTCCTTATTAATAATGTACAATACAGATGAAAAATGCATATTCACATTTGTATGTAATCTGCTAATTGAATTTATTTTTACTGTCTTCTTAAGTTCATTTAGTGCTCCTGAAAGTTTACAAAATTGGTGCTTCTAGAGTTTAATAACCTTATCTTTTTACCATTGATCACATATTTTAGTATATGATACTGCCAAGAAAATCCTGACCATTCTCACATCCGGCAGCATTTGGTCGTCTCCTTAAATCCTACTAGACTTGGTAGGATTTAAGCATATACTTAAAAGGTAATGCATTGCTCARTGAGGGCCTTTGTGTCTGACATTTTTTTCTGTCCATGCTATCTTTGCTGAGATAACCGAAGGGCACTGATTTATCATTAGAGCTAAACAGGAAAAACTTTCTCATTCAAAAAGCTTGTAAACTTTTTTATCTGAATTGATCCTGATTTCCCAATCTTGTTCATTTTTCAGTGAACTTCCAACAGTAGAAGCATGTAATGAAAGTTTTAATTCCACACAGTTACATAATGTGAGAATTAGGCACAATGTAAGCAATAACARCAGCTCTTCACAGAGGTGGTACTGACTCTGCCAAAGATTGTAGGATGCCATCCAACCAAGTACTTGGGCTGTAATTCCTAATTTCTCATTGAAATCACAGATCTATTGGACATGACTTAAATAGGATTACTCACTCCAGCAAATTTACACAAGGGTCTGAGGCATATATCCAGCTTCCCCTGAGTTCGGAGTCTGCATACTCATTTGGCTCTGGGCCTTGGGCACTTGCATAACGTTGCTTGTGTAAGTTACCCTGCCAAAAATGAAACCTGCATCAACATAGTTACTCATCCCAGAAACATTGTGCCTGTGGACAAGTGATGACAGTCGGGGATCCTGCTTCCTTTTGTATCACACTGAAAACTTCTGTTTTCACTGATGATTGAAGCCCTTCAGGCAGCATTACCATTGCAGTCCCTATTGATAATTTCTGTGGCACTGAGTTGTTTTTGTTGGATTTTTTTATCACTTCTGGATTCTTTACTTGACTCATTGCTATTATTTGTTTTTCCTATTTTTTTTTAGGGAGAAGGCCAGCAAAAACGAAGGACAAAAAAAAGAAGAAAAAGAATTTGATGGAAAGGGCTCAGAAGCAGCACAGCATCTTTTTAGCAACAGATAAAACCAGCCAGTAAAGACTTGATTTTCTTTAATGTGTTTTTTTGCAAAGTGCACAAAAGCTGCTATATGCTCCTGCCCATGGATGCACTACAATTCAGCTGCTTTGACAGTATTGGTGGCAAATAACTTGTGAAAGTAAAACCCACAAGCTTGTTTGTTTTATTTATATATTTTTATTTTATATTTTTCTCTCATTTTTGACCTGAAGACTTCAAGGTCAGGAGTGCACTGAGTTGGATCAGTGGAAGCGGTCCTGAAGTGCATCAGAGACACTGTTCAGAGTGCCTGGTCAACGTGTTGACAAGGAAAGAAATCTACGCAGCACCAGTAGGTGGACTTGTGCATATTTAAATAAATAAGAAGAAAAGGAAGTCTTGGAGGTACTATTGCATTTATGGCCTTTGTTTCCTGTATTTGTACATTTCAAGAGTAAATGGATGAGACTGACCTAGTAGTGTTAATGTACATTGTTCCCAGCACCTGCTACATTGACACAATTGTACAATAAAACTGCTTTGAGACAACATTCYGCAGGACTCGCTGCTTAGGCTCACTGAAGCTCAACAGACTCTGTGTGTACATATTACTCTGTCTACATATAAATGAACATATTTACTGTACATCTATGCATTTGTATGTATAATACTTTATACACGTTTAAAGATAYGTCCTGTTGGTTCTGGTAATATACGTTAAATTAATCCAGTACATGTTTACTTTTTGCTGTGTTTTAARTATCTTCTCATGTTCCTCAGTAGTTACCAACTGGATTTTTTTCTTCTCATTTGCAAAGCACACTCATTTGCAAAGCTACCTTGTACTGACCCTCTCAATGGAGTGTCAGCTCTGAAGTATACTTGCCAGACTAAAAAYCCACAAATCCTTTCTGCTATTCTGTACTTCTGTCTCAGCCCCCATGTATTTTGTCTCAGAAAAAGAAGTTTAATGTTTTTTAAGATGGGGCACAATGACCATAGAAGTTTTGAGTGTCAGGAGAGAAATTATTTGTAAAATTCTTGGTATCTAAGATTGTATGCATAGTTTGTTTTGGTTTTTTCTCTCAACATGATGCACAGTGTTTTATTTCGATTAGTCCTGATGCAGTCAGATGAGAAAGCAAATACCTGAATAAAGGAGAAATAAAATAAAAGTCACGTGAGGTCAGCCATTCAAAAGTACAGAAAMCACCAATATCCCAGTATTAGTGATTATTTGTAGAAGATTAACAAATTTAATCTGCAGCTGTTGTTTGCTTTGGGATATTTTTTGAGGGGGAGAGGTGGAGACAATTTTCTGTGTAGGGCATTAAAATGGCTCAGGATGTATAATTTGGTAATCTAGCATTATTGAGCTAGCATTCAAGGTGATTTTTGGACACTTGACAGGGAAAGCCTACACTAAAATGCCTGTTGTTTAAACTGTTACTTAAGAGAAATTATTTCAGTTTTAGGACTAAAACTTGCATATGACCTACACAAAAACAATGAAACAGCAAAACAGACCCCAGACCTCCACAAAACTCTTTTTTACATATACTTTAGAAAAATCCCACAAATACYAGATTTATTTTTATGGGTTATATGCTTTTCAAATAAACTGGGGAAATAAAACATTTGTAAGCACAAATATATCTGTATTTATCTATGACAAGTGTTGCTACCGAAATTTGCAGTAGTTAGACACAAATGAATGTTYCATCAAACTGCTTGTGGACTTCCACTCAACCATGAGGTTTTCACTGTATGTTCATATTTACCTAGAACATCRTAATATTACAGACAGTAGCTGTTCTAATCCTGGGATGCAATTTTGGACATAAAACWCACTTAAAGAAAAAAAAAAGACAACAAGAACTGTAGCTGTCTGCTTATTGGTAATCAAATCTGGCTGTAAGTGCAGTTAATGCCCTCATACAAGSCTTTCAATAGTGGTTGCATATGTTGTATTAGGCATGTCATGGAAAGAATGCTACAAAATATAATAAAATGGTGTCACAAGCTTCTGAGTAAAATATTTTTGGTCCTTTTTAATTCAAATAGGTATTCCTTTGGAACTGCATACATATAGAAGAATTGGAGAAGGAGGGTAGATGCAGATTTTCTTCCCCTGGAGTGAAAAAATGTGAGAGTTTTCCAAACAATTATTTTGTTGATACTTAGGTTTGAAAAGACACTGAGCATTAGACCTACACTGATTTCTCCTGTTCCAGTCACCTTTCATTTAGTTTTTTTGGGAGTGTAGGAAGAAAAAAATCATCCCGAAGTAGCAGATTCCCTCCTGTGTAGTTCCTTCTCTCTCCCAGACATCCTGCCTTTGCATGGTGGACCCTATCAATGTGTTCATAGCACTGGGGGTTTTGTAGGATCATACTTTGGAGTTTGGAAAGGATAGTTCCTTGAACATTAGGAAAGTGCTTTACACTGGAAGAGTGTTTGGTCACAGTCTCCACAKGGAAGTGATCATGGCACCAAGCCTGTCAGAGTTCAAGGAGTGTCTGGACAATGCYCTTAGTAATATGGTTAATTTTAGGTGCTCGTATGAGGAGCAGGGAGTTGGATTCAGTGATGCTTATGGGTTCTTTTCCATCTTGAGATATTCTATGATCTGATAAATCTATGACCTTGACAGATCAGCTAGTCCAAATATTTGTTGAAATGGGGTTACCTTGCAGTTATCTTCAAACAGATACTGTTTCTTGGTAAAGTGAAGATCAGATTTTCAAAGCTGGATAACATAAAAACAGCCTGTGCCTGCTGTGCCTCTTATTTCCTTTTAATTTGGGAGYGGGTTATAAAGRCCTTAGTTTTTTTCTGGTAAGCAAYTGACCAGGTACAGATACCACCTTTTCCCCCCTTTCAGAGCCATTACTGCTCTGCTGAATCTGTTTCTCTAAAACAGCTGAAGGTTTCAGAGCAGTGGAACTTTTGTGTTCAYAAGGCTTTTATGCCCTAGTTTAATGATTTGCTATTGGAAATTTATTTTAAACTATAACMGATTCAAATCAGGAGGATAAAGAACTTTGTATGCTGTAGTCATTGGTTTAAAAAAGCTGTTACATTGCTATGATGAGTAGAAGGTGCTTTTTCAGAAGCGCACACCATTTTGCATCTTATTCACGTGTCCCAGAAGAGGCAACTGCATGCTGCACTGTGTGTTTAGGATCTCCCTATTCTGAGTTTAATTTAGCTTATCTTGGCCTCCCAATATCTATTTCTAAATTAAAAACAAAACAAAACATAAAAAAGAAAAAGGAAAAACAACCCCAGGTGCATCTTTAAAGCAACAATTTTGTGGCTGGCTGGTCTTTATTGCATCTCAGCTGCTCTTGGTAGTGAGAAATTATTGTTATATGTCTCTTTGTTTATTCCTGGGGGCAAAAAAGCAATGCTGCATTCCACATTATGGTAATCCAAACCTTCCGTATTACAAATCTCAGTATAAGGAAGTTGTTCTCCTCTTACACCTGTATGGTCAATATAAAGATGTYTGTAAAAGGATAGTGAATACTTACAGAGCTTACATGATGTGTCTCCATTTATCAGCATAAGTTACAGAAAACTGCAGAGCAGAAAAAGATGAAGTAGATTTTCATTTGAGTTAGCTAAAAACAAACCAAATAATCAGGTGCCATGTTAACTCTTTCTAATGAAAACAAAAATATTGCTAAAATCCTGATTGAAACCTTATAAAATGAAAAGACAGGTCTTTTCCAGACRGATTAAGATCAAGTTCAGTGCTTCAGCTTTGTTATGCTGATGGAATAGAATATAGAATAAAAATAAGCAGATATTTCCAGCACAAGTGCCGTGCTTTTTTTCAGTGGATGGTGTTACTGAAGGCTGGTGCTACCACTTACCAGAGGGTATGAGAGTGTTTTTGAATTCAAACTCTTCACCAACAAAATGTATTTGTCTTTTGACACCAGTTCACTTTCACTTSCAATGGTGTAAGCCAGCATGAATTCCAGTAAGCTCTAGACTGAAGTTATTTTGGCCTGACACCAAGAAGAACAAAATGTACCCTTCTGMAAGTGTAACCCAGAAACCACTGTCGACTTTTTGTTTAGTTCTTTACCGAAAGCTCTGTGCTGAACCTGGCGTCGTTTCTTTCATGAGAAGCCTCTGTCAGGGTGGAGGAAAGGACATTAACTTTAGGAAGTGTTAGAGCAGCCTGATCTGCAGGACATCTGGGAGAAGAGCAACCCAGTATTTGAAGTGCAGTTCCTCTCAGAAATGAAAAACTGTAAGTCTGACTAGAGAGAGCATCCCAAGTGAGCCCAGCCTTTAGCCCTTTGCCAAACTCTTCTAGACTTCAACAGATTTTTTTTTAAATGCAAACTAGTTCTGTTTATGTCTAATGAACATATGTCTTCAAGCCCTGTGAAGCTGTATTCTTACTTAAAGGGCCAGAAATATATCTGTGGTTGTGCCAGCTTCAAAAACACTGCYCTGCCTCCTTGTTTTCAAATTGTGYCTTCAGTGACACTCCTGTAACCCTGTTCATTTTAATTGGGCAATACTGATGAGGCTAACTAACAGTTCATAGGCCACAAATGGATAAACACTGAAAATGAGGCTGCTTTGTTCTACCCCTGTCACTTTTCAAAATAGAAATTCAGCTCAAGAAAGTCACAGTTAGAAGATATGTCTTGCCTTGCTACTATATCTTAGCTTCCCTTCAGGCTTTATGGGGGCTTTATGAGAAAGATAAGACTTCTAAGAGTTTCGTTGGTTTTTTTTTGTTTTATTTTTTTTCCCCCAGAAGTCCTTTTTTTTTTTTTTTTTTTTTTTTTTTTTTTTTTTTTTAATCAGAAATTAAAGTGAGACTTTGTCTTTTGCTTTCTATTTTGGAGTGGACTTGGTTGCCATCTACAGAAGCTAAGGGCCACAACTGCAAGGGRGCTCCTGGTATTTGCTCCAGAATTGTTTMAGTCTTTTATTTAGTTGTCTGATGGTATGTGCATGAAAAGTCTCAGGGACATGGAGTGCAGCCGCAGGATTTCTCTGTCACGGTTTGGTGCTCTCCTTTTGGCCTCATGCTCCTCGTTATGCTGCAGCCTGGCTTCAGCAGGAGCAGGGAACAGTTTTTCTACCATAAATGTCTTCTAGGCTGCATATTCTCTTGGCTAGGGCATGCGATTTTTARCTCTAGGGCTGATCCTAGTAATTTATTTTGTGGTCAGATATTTTCCCTCTAGAGAGAGTTAAAGAGAAATTCAAGCACTAAAGGTCTATAAACAGATGRTGAGAGGAATAGTCAAGTATGTATCCTCTCACAGCCTTAATGGAGAACAGGATGGGAAATGTGTAGGTAAATATGATGACCCTTCCTGAACCAGTGATTGCAGATGCTGAGCAGTCTGAGATGAATGGACAGCAGATAATGGCTCAGGGACACACCTTGCACAGCACTGCCACTGCTGGAGACAGAATATTGAAATATTGGTTTGACTTGGTAGAGCTTCTCTTTTTAAGCTTTTATGGAAAAGTATGTAGTGTTTGTTGCTCTGCAAAGATGGTTTAGATAATGGGTTTTCTGCCCTTTTTTATGGTTAATAATGAATTTATAAATTCAAATCAGTTCAATCCCAGTTCAGTGGGATTGTTTAAAATCAAAGGCTTCAATCAGTTCTCTTGGGACAATTGATAAAGACATTAGTGATCTTAGGAGGGAAGGAAAAAGGTCTTTCTCATTTGAAGGTGTACTAAAACCATGACAGTTTATGACAAAGTGATAGCTTGTAGCAACTTGGCAACAGTAAGAAAGATGTGGTAGAAATATTTTTCAGTCTTAATTTTGTATGCAGTTGTGATGAAGATATGTGAATACTGAATGACAGCACTTTGAAGATCCATAATGAGATGAGCAAAACTGTATTTCTTCTGTATGTAAGTGACTGCAGTTCTGCAGTGCTGATTAATTGAATGAGGCATTATCTCTTCAGTTTTACTCTCATTTTGCTTTTGTTTTTCTTTCATGGTAACAGCCCAGCACAAGGATTTGGGRGTTTTGCCTACTCTTTCTTCCCTTCCCCTCCTGCTCCCTGGTGCTCCATCTGCCATAATTCAAGGGATTCCCACAAGCCCTAAGCTGCAGATGCTTTGCAATATGCAGCCGACTTGCAGATGTTTTGGCATGTATTTCCAAGTTACACAGCTAGGCACTCTGAAGAAAATCCAGATGTTACTCTGAGAGAGAAAGTAGGTAGCACATGCATTCTAGATAAATACATTAATTCTTTTTATTTCTTTGGTCAGCTTCATTCTTTGAGGTGTGATGCTAGAAGAAAGAGCAGTTGTATTTTCTGGGAAGCCTCCAAATCCACTTCTTAGAAAAGTAGAGATTTTTGACCATACTGGAATTGAAGAATATTGGTGTGGTTTTATGCAGAATGCTACTATTTTTTGTGCTGAATAGACAGAGGAGATGGAGAACTCAGCTCTGCAGGAGAACTTCATGCCACAAATAACCTTATCATAAAATTACCTTTTCCCTATTAAAATGACAAATAACAGAGAAAAATTTAGATGAAGCCTTCTTGAGCAAATAAAGAACATTTAAGGCTGGCAGACTCTGCCAACAGTGAAGGAAAGTGAGCATTTCAGCCTGGACTACTGTACCAGCAAGGCATGATTCAAGACCAGTCTCAAATCCTAGGATAGATATCTTAACATCTGGAATGGGACTTGAAATATAGAGCAGGCCAGTTTTGATTTCTTCAGTGCAATATCATGRAATCATAGAATGGTTTGGGTTGGAAGGGACYTTAAAGATCRTCTRGATCTTTAGAAATAAACTCTCCAACCAGTYTGATAGGTTAGAAACATTAATTTAGGCAGCATGCTGGGTAAATGGGGATAGCTCCGCCTAGGATACACACACACTTTCACAACTTTTCAYTGTTTATACATTTTAGCAAACAAAAAAAAAWWRTKYWYWKKSKSTRWAWWWYAYMWYWYWYWWWWWWKWGTKYTSTSTYYTMYWSKKKWTWKWKWTYTCWYWTYTTWYAYWMWWWWKWSYMCAYWTTYWSRGRKWTYTYTYTYWTMTYTTKYSCMSAKAKAGAGRGKKTYWSWRYAMWWKYKSWRWWKTKTYWYWKWKTYTYYWYWYMKSRKKSTKMWRARWRKYSTYSTKGTSSWYMARWWMTKCWWYWTTTTTWWKSCCMRKTTYMRSCMWWWWWYYYYYYYYKRRGSYTTKKTKRMCYYCSTCTRGGTCTGAGATCTTTGAATCATATCRAGATCTCTTAGAGCTGCTTTAGTAAAACTTAGTTTCATTAATTTTCTCAAACTGTGTTCCCACAATAGCAGCTTAGCAAAAACCTTGCTAAGTGCTGGCTACAGGGGCATGTGACAGTGTGGAAAATTGCACTGCCTTTGATTATTCAAAGCAATGAATTAGAAAATTAATCAAAACAATTAATTAGAGAAGTTATTAAGAAAGTTACATAATTTACCATGTACTATATGGTAAAAAACTCAGCATTAATCATGGTCAGGGATCAAATACTACTGTGTTGAGATTAAAAGAATTTTCCAACATCTATCCCCACTGCTGCATAGATGCCTTTTTTTAAGAAATACAACTTGTTTGGTGACATCCTGTAGGACTACATGTACATATGGCCAGAAAGAAGGGCAGTGCACAGCCAGTAATTTTTAGCTCTTGTATAAATGTGTCTTTACAGTTGAGATAGTGTGGCTGAGGATTGAGTCACAAGCTTTCTTTAACTTAACTGTGGTAGCCAGACACAGATGGAGTTCCCATCCATCTTCTCCACAGATTCCAAGGATCATCACTATTGAGGGAACTTTCCTGTCCAACCATCCAAGACYCACTCTGGCAGTCACTATTGCACCACCTGAGCTGGGGCTGAGGCCCCTTCATGGCCACACACCCCACAATCACACAGTCAGAGCAGCTTTCCTCACCCTGGGTTCCCCACAGCAGAGCCTCAGATGTGGGGATCCTTAAATAATTTAATTGTAACTCAACAATTCAATAACAAAATAACAGCTCGAGCTGCTGCCTTTGAGAGGGGACCTTGAACAAAGGAGCCCCTGGGCTTTTTTATACTCACAGCTCAGGTCCACAGAAGTCTGGGGG
The DNA here is from genome assembly GCF_030028575.1 of Malurus melanocephalus. NCBI lineage: Eukaryota > Metazoa > Chordata > Aves > Passeriformes > Maluridae > Malurus > Malurus melanocephalus. The sequence goes on along the minus strand of NW_026623490.1, from coordinate 682,486 downwards.
CAGTGCTTGTGCTCCTCAGCAATTGTCACCCTCCTTTGTCCTCAGCCATGCTCTTGAGATCCATRCAATCGAAATTGAAATAGATGCAAATGCATCTGTGTTTAGCAGTTTATAAATGACAGCACCTTGGGAACAAATGCATATCATGTAATGCACTGCTCTGTTACATTAATATTCAGACTGGAACTGAGACTGATATCTGGGTGCAAAAGCTTTATTGGAAACTGTAGCTGAATCTGTAGATCTTGCAAGGTGATTCTGTCACACACCATTGTGTTTATCTTGTTGGTGAGATCCCAAAAGGCCCAGAGAGAATTCAGTGAATCGCCATGCATTTGAGCAGGCACAAATCTGTAAAAACACAGACTCAGCTTGTGTCCTAAAATATTATCCTATTTTTTTGAGAAAATTCATATTGGTACGCAGTCAGATACAGATTTAGACAAAACCAGACATATTCCAATATTTTCATCCCAAGCTGAAGAACAGTATGATCTTAAGGTAGCAAGAATCCTATCTTTAAAGCTCTTGGAAGTTATCAGATATAATCAGTCACAGGCTCACASGCACTGTCAGTGAAGTCTCTCAGTGGGTAGACACTATTTAACTTTAGACCCTCAGGGCAGAGGACAACTAAAATGTATGTTTTACTTGTATTCTTTAAYAAGTATTTAACAGCAGCAGTAAGACATGATATGGTGTATGCATTGAAATAAAAAATGGCATTTGCACAGGAYTCTGAGATCTTAAGATGAAAGGAGGATATCTCACAGGCTGTGACCAGCTGTGTCTGTAGAGTTGTTCAAAGTTAGGTGCCATACAGGGAAGATATGACAACATTTAAATAAATAATTGAAGGTTAGACACCTGGATGAATCTGGGCAGTATTTTCTTTGTAGATGGGAACACAAAAACATTTTTTTATTTAAAAAAAAAACAACCTGGCCTTGTAGATGAGCTCCCCTTTACTTCTTCCCATTTGGTGTGTGTAGCTAAACCTGTTGCCTTCTTGGGAAATAAGATTTTTCTTGACTTTATGAAAAAGAATAATTGTAAGGGCAGTTTTTCATTAGTGGGTGACAACAACAACTCGAAAAGTAGTATAAGCTTAAYAAACCCTTGACTTTCAGTATATTCAGTATCTTCCAGTATAATCCCCACATTTTTTCCAAGAGTATTATTTTAACCAATCCTGGATCTCAGGATCATAGGAGAGATAGAAAGCATGTGTGCAAACATGAACTTCTCAACAGCATTGGAAACCATTGGCTTGGACTCAATGTCTTACGTATTCAAAGCCAGTTCAATGCCAATTATGCAAATTTCTGCTTAGAGGACTGAGAGTTTCATACTTGTTACTTAGCTTTTTAAAGAAAATGCCAGGTTTTTAATTTCTGTGGGTTTTTTTTTTTTTTTTGTTTTACTTGTTACTTAGCTTTTTAAAGAAAATGCCAGGTTTTTAATTTTTGTGGGGTTTTTTTTTGTCTGTAAAAAAAAGGATGCAAATACTATTTCTACCCTGAGTTCTTCATTTCAGTCAAYGATTCAAAGATACATGATTGCTAATTGCTAACCAGAATTGAGATAAGATTGATATCTGTTAATTGGCAGAAGTACTTTTAAAATAATCCCCCCAAACTTAAATGTCTAGTTTATATAAATAACAAGTTAAAAGGATTCTTTTGATGAGAAATATTTGGCAGTGTGCAGCATAAGAGTATGACATAAATATCAGAGCTGGTAACAATTCAGTGCTGTTTTCACAATATCGTGTCAAATGTGGCCATTTTATTTTTCAGCACATACTAATTTAATCTGAATTTATTGTTGGTATGTTAGTGGTATAAGTTGCATGTTTTAAGTCTCAGTGTGGGAWGACCACGAGCTACCCTGTGATGTTCAGAGATTTTTCAGCTGTCTCTGAAAGAAGTGTTGTCAACAGTGGTAAAACCCATCCCAGATCAAAACCTTAGGTTAACTCAAAAGCTCTCAGTTGTTGCCATTCAAAAATATTTTAAAAGGACAGCTGCAGCTCCTGGGGAGCAGAGATGCACTCTTGGAGCAGGAACCATTCCATGCTGAAGGGGTTTGGACACTGTGGATCCTGTGAGCAGCTCAGGCTGGTGCAGGTACCTGTGAGGGAYTCCAGCTGTGGCAGCAGATGCTGGGGCAGGAACATGCCTGGGACTGTGACTGGATGGATCATGATGGATTTAGATAATCCACAGCAGAAAGAGGGAAAACAGAGATTGGGGTAGGGGCTTTTGGGAAGGATTTTTTCTGTGTGTGTGTGTTCTTTTTCTCAACACCAAATTTGGTGATTTGTGTTTGTTTGCACTCCAGCAAAAGTCCCCAAATCTGCACTTCTCTGCCCACTACCATGAAGRCTGAAATAGACTGGTAGAGTTGATAGTGCTGAGGTCCCGGTTTTGCATGCAAATTTTTTTTATTTTTTCTGTACATATTTGTTTTGCAATATTCCCGAAAACTATTTTTCAAAWTTGTTGAGCTCTTGTGGGAAATGATGAAGGCAGCCTACAAAGAAAAATTAGCACCCATCAGATGAAAAGTGATTCACAAACTTCTGGCTTGTGGAGCTGTGGCAGCCTGGGAGAGCTTTCAGAACTGGTCCTGGTGTGCATGGTCTCTTAYTTAGGATCAAAGAAAAGAAATATATGTCAAAAAGTTTGCAGCAGTAGAAAAAAGGCATGTTGAACTAGCATGTGATGCTGTAGAGGATAGTGGCAGGCTCTTTTAGTCATATTATAAATGMGCACAGCTGCAGTTTTAATTTAGAAATCTCCATACCCTCAGATGCTTGACATGAGAAATAGTGCCAAGCTGAGGGAACYGATGACAACATTCAGATTAGGGAAGTAATAAAAAGGTCCTGAACAGATTAGGACTTTAGACAAGACAACCATTTTTTTTTYYYSAWKWKRAAAAAAAMCCAAACCACTACCTTTATAWGAAGGAAGTAAAGGAAATKAACTGTGTTGGTTTTGTYGGCAGTTTAACATTTATTTTGGTTCTTTGTTGCCTTGAAATTTTGTCTGAGGTTGTGTGCAGATATTTCCAGGTACTTCATTGCATAAACAATGCATTTGGCAAGAGTGCTGCAGAAATGAGTTTCAACCTTTGATTAGAAATGCAAAARCAGCATTAAAAATTTTAATAAGGAACTTGTTTAGTGCTTCCATTTCACTGTCTCAAAATTTGTGTCAACTGGTAGCTAGTAATATTTTTTGCAGAGTTCAATGGCAACCTAGAACAGAAACAGATGCTTCATTTCACAAAAATTGGAGTTTTTAAATGCCCCCATGTTACAGGATCTCTGATGATAGCCTTCTGTCTGTTAGGTAAGATTCAWTTCATATCATTTAACTATAATCTTGTGTTTTTAAGGGTGCCTTGGCTGAACATGCTTTCCTTGAGGCACATGCCACAGCAGAGCCAGAGCAAACCACGGTTCAGGCTGGCCATGAGTCGGTGCTTGAACATGACGTGATGCTGCAGCTCTGCTGGCTCAACCTGTAGGAATTCCTGTAACTTGTCACAGCTGTGTGGGGTTGCAGTGTTAATTCCCTTCTCAAGAATCAGTCCCTAGGGTGAGTGTTGAGGCCACAGWGTTGTGCAAGGAAATCTGTTTGCCCACAGTTCTGTTGGAAAGCAGTCAGAGAGAGGTGTGTTGGTGGAGGGAAATGCATGACAGAAAGTGGTTTTCCCATCAAAAAGATTTTCATGTTTGGCTTTCTTCCTCAGATCTATGTGTCAGATTTTGCAAAAAAATAAAAAAAAAAAAAGTAAAAAAAAAAAAGGGACTAAAGATTCATACATCTGTGTTCTGTAGCATTCTTTTTGCTTACTAGACATCTGTGTGTAAATCACTTTGACTAGATGTGATTATATTATTCTGGTAAAAAAATAGTGAAAAGAGAGGAATTTCTCTTCTTGATGTCAAGAAATAGTAACACCATACAACTAGTTGTGCAGCCACTCTCCTGCTTTCTGCTACTTCTTTTGGGAACTCTCTGGAGTTCCTGAGCRTTTGAGGGAGAGACAAATGTTCAGCTCCAGCTGGAGAATTGTCACAGAATGCCAGATCTACATAGCACATTTTTGTCGTGGACTTAAAAAGAAAAGGGCAAATGTCCCCAAGACAAAACAAATTCAAGGGTCAATGGGAGAAGTACCTTCATGAGAGAAAGCCAAAACCTCTGGTCATGCTGTCCAGACAACAATAAACGGGAGAGAATCCATCCATGTCTGTGAGGAGGGTGTGGATGGTGTTTAAAATGCCGCAGACAGTACTGCTCATAAATGAATCTCTAACTCTGTCATCCGAGGGATCTGGAGATCTGGGAAGGTCAAGACTTCCAAAGCAAGCAGGCCTGTTTGAACTGACTGCAGTTTGGTCATTGGTATTGTGCACTCTGTGAAGGATAATTTCTGAAAATGCTCTGTTCTCTTCACTTTTGCAYATGAGACACAAAAAAGTGATCCTCTGGATATCAGCTGTGTGCTGCAATAGTTAACAAAGCTGTGATCTTTCCTTGAGAATAATGCTACATATTTAAGCAGCTGTCAAATCTGAAGGATTTAACATTTAAAAAATCTTCAGTTTCTGCATGAAATCCTCAATCATGCCTCATGGTGTTTGCTCTCATGCATTTTCCCTGTCTTGCTATCTACTCACAAAATTCTCCTACCCCTGCTGTCCTTTAATTCAGGCTCTCTGCACAAAATCAGTGGAAATATTCAGACATTGCACAAAAAATTTTGTTTATAATAGTAGGAGATACCAAGACTGTAACTAAAACAATAGGAAAGATGTATTAGCTCAAAGATGCATTAATAAATGTAATATTAAATAAAGCTGAACCTTCAAGAGGTAAATATTTAAATCAAGCCAGAGATGGCTCAAATTGTATAAAGTTTTGAGGAAGTATGGAGTTTTGTTGAACAGAGTTCTGCRATTTGAATGGTAAAATTTGCATTTAACTTTATGCAGATTTCTCTGTGTCACAAAACTGAGTAGAAATCAAAAAAGATGTTTTGCTTTGTTATGTAAAYTGGAAGCCAACACAGCACTCAAAGGGCTTGACTGACTGTTGTTTGCCCTCCATGACTGTAATAAATGTTGCCAAGAGAACAGCAGCACTTCRTTTCTTTCTAGTCTGTCCAGACCCTTCTGGATAAGACACTTGTGAAAAAAAAGCCACCCCAGAGGAAAAGGAGGGCAACAACATTCCAAAACTCTGAGCAGAAACATTTTCATCCTTGTTAACATGAGAACTAAGCCCAGCAGTTTCTTCAGCGTATTATCAACATTTCCCTTAGAAACTGCAGAGCTGCAGCCCACGTGAAGAAGAGAGCTCTTACCCAGAGAAGACCTGGCAGGTCCTCAAAGGGAACAGAAAAGGGAACACAGACTTTGTCTCTATCCCTGCAGAAGGACATGGACTGTTCAGGGTCTTCTGTGGAGCATGTTATTGCAGAGGGGGATGATGCAAATAGAGCAGCAGCAAAGAGCTGTACTGGAGCCCCTTGTGTAACAAATGTCAGATATTGCCTTCAAGAAGTGTGGAAATGTTTCCTTTTTAATAACAATCTTTTCCACAACATTCCCCCTTATTGCCTTCAGAGAGATGGAGAAAGGGGCTGTTTGAAAACRTCAACTCCCAGGATTTTCTGAATACCCTTTGTCTGACCATGCCTCTCTTCTCCTGATTTTAATTTTAATAATTTTCTTAATTGTCACTCTTTTGTATCAAGAATAATATGCCAGTTTTTTATTAATGCAATAGAATTCTATTTCTGAAAGAATTGTTTGAAAAGATCAATATTCTACTATTCTTTTTCAGTTTGAGCAAGCAGATTCCCATACAGTATGTCCCTTATTCACAGCCACTTTTGCTCAGGTGGCAATAAAAATCCTCTCAGGTTTTTATGATTGCCTGGAATTTCTTCTTCCTTATTCTTCCTCTTTCTCCTTCCAAGTCTTATGACAAAAATACTGTTGCATTCATCTATCATACAAGGCTAGTAATTAGAAATGTATTAAATTTTAGTAATTTTATCATCTACACATTAACGAAGATACAGTGATTAACTCTCTTCTGTCCACTGTGATTCTTGCACCTGTGGGTGCTTGCTGAGGGACAAAGCTTACCAGCCTTTCTTGTCCTGGAATGTCTTCAAGATTGCCTAAAGTTTCTGGTCTGTGGTGTGTGAAGACTTTGGGCTCTAATGCCAGGTCTGAGTTGCTCTTGAAATGCCCACTATTAGATATGGTCCCATCCAGTTAATTTCCAGTTATCAGACCTGCTTTTTTAAAAACATCATCACACAATTTTCTGGATCAGCTGCTCTCTTGCTCCACTACACTGATTTGCTGTTATTTTCCACAGGAAGACATCATGACAGTCAGCATGCTGGAGGAAGATTACTGATAGTTTTTCAGGCTTAGTCAAAAGGAGTCTTCATCTTCATCCCAGTTTTAATCCCAAGCAGCCTGCCACTGTTCAGCAGGGTTAAATAGAGCATTATTATCTAACAGCTTCTATGTCCAGGTATGACTTCTTGCTAACAGCTTAACTGTTTGGCATTAGCAGTTTATCAGATTAATTTTCACATTAACCTACATCATGCTGATCTTAAAAAGATCTCAAAGGAAAAGCTTCAAATAAACACTTCTTGAAAATAAGGCATTTGATAAAAATTGATCACTGCTTCCTTTGAGAGTAATCAAATGAAAATTCGTGGGTAAAACACATCCTTGGGAAGCAGCAAGATTTTTTTATATTTTAAATGAAAATCTATTTAATAATAAAGAATTTTAAGTACTTAATTCTGCYTGAACTCAGATCAGAAAAAGTCCTTCATGTGCAAGTAATAATGAAGAATGAACAATTTTTTCCTTTTATCACATTATGAAAATATGGTAAAAACAGTAGTTACACATGCCAAAGGTGGTTTGGACTTGAGAATTTTTGTGAATTCAGATTCAGTTTATACACAAAATAAAGCACAATTTCTACTTCCCTCATATTAAMCATTACCTGGCAAATCAAGTATAATCTGATTGAAGGAAAATGGTCTGCAACTTACATAGAGATGAGAGATTTTGCTGCTATGGTTTTTAGTAAAAAAACAGTGCTTCATTTCCAAAACCACTCTGACATAGAAGGAAAAGTCAGATTTGCTAAATCCAGAAAAGTTCTCAAAGACATTTTAGCAGATTGGGGGGTTTTGTATGAATTGAATACATACATACAAACACGCATGCATACATACATACATACATACATACATACATACATACATACATAAATACAAAACGTTAAAAAAAATCCAAGAAACCCTGTTTAAGGAATTTTTGTCCAAGAAAGTAAAATACACAATAATGTGTTAATTTTCCCCCCTATGGATTAGACTAAGAGCATTTTTAATAAAAAGGAGACTGACCCTTCAGGTTTATCTCTGAACAAAATCATAACAGTAATATGTGTGTGTGCATGTATGTTTATTTTAATATTCTTATGCAGAATTAGRAATTCTGAGTTGCTATGGGAAGCCGCTCTCTTGGCACTTCCACCTCGGCCAGAGCCAAGCATAAGAGTAATTGCAGAGATATTGCACAGTTCTTTTGTTTTCCCTTCAATTTTCCAGGGGTAGTTCTGAGAAACACGTAGATTTGAAAACAGGATTAGTTTCTGATGGGAAATGGCCCTGCAGGGTGGGAATAACAGAGGCGGAAATCTCGGGAGCGCCGGCGGCGGAGCGCGAGTGCCGCCCCGCGGCCGCGGAGAGCCCCGAGCCGCTCCTGCTGCTGGTGATGATACTGGAGATGCTCCTGGTGATGCTTCTGTTCCTGCTGCTGCTCCTGTTCCTGCTGCTGCTGCTGCTCCTGTTCCTGCTCCTGCTGCTGCTGCTCCTGTTCCTGCTCCTGCTGCTGCTCCTGCTGCTGCTCCTGATCCTGCTGCTGGTGATGCTCCTGTTCCTGCTCCTGCTGTTCCTGTTCCTGCTGCTGCTGTTCCTGCTGCTGCTCCAGCTCCTGCTGCTGGTTCTGCAGTTGTTCCTGCTCCTTCCCCTGCTGCTGCTCTTGGTGCTATTGCACCTGCTTCTGGCTCTGCAGTTCCCCTGTTCCTGCTCCGGCTCCTGCTCCTGGTTCTGCAGTTGCTTCTGCTCCTTCTGCTGCTCTTGGTGCTACTGCACCTGCTCCCGGCTCTGCAGTTCCCCTGTTCCTGTTCCTGATGCTGCTCCGGCTCCTGTTCCTGTTTCTGCTGCTGCTTCTCCAGCTCCTGCTCCTGGCTCTGCAGTTCCCCTGTTCCTGTTCCTTCTCCAGCTCCTGTTCCTGTTCCTGCTGCTGTTCCTGCTCCTGCTGCTGCTCCCGGCCCTGCCACCCCACCGCAGGAGCATTCCCGCAGGGCGCTGGGCTATCCCGTTGTGCACATCTCCTAAGAGTAGCACAGATTTGTGGAGGATCCTTTCCACCCTTTAGGATCCTTGTGTTTGCTTTATGTGGGTGATGCTGAAAGGTTGCAGCTTTTAAACCTTTCACATCTCTCCATCTCATCAGGCACAGAAGAAAACAGTKCTGCAATTCTGTGCTTCTGCAGGGTGGGGAAAAGGGACCTTCACAGCAGTTTAAGGCAACATACACAGATTCATAATTTCTTATGAAATGTGAAATACTTCACATTAGAAGAAAAATTATCTTCCAGAAACTCTGGCTCCATGATTTCCAAACTCTTGCTACCCAAACTTTGCAGCACGACAGAAACATCAAAATGACAAAACATCTGCTGCAGGTTCACCACAATCAGCATTTACAAGTATATCTCTGCTCCTCACCTAAGTTAATCAAAACTTAATATGTTGGATGTTGAKCCTTGTTTCTAAATTATATTTCTTTTCTTATCTGAATAATCTAAAAACCTGCRTGCAAATACCACAAAACTGATGATAAATAACTGACAATATACAGTTATAAGAAACCATAAATCATAATCTGCTTAAATTGTAAAATACCTTTAAAACCATTGCATACAATCATATACCTAACACTGCMARGTCCACCACCAAACCATGTSCCTMTGCACTTCATCTACACTCTAAGCCAGGTCCCTTAAAGTTGCATCTACATGTGGTRCTTTATAAACAAAGAATGTAATCCTGAAAGGATTTTATATTTCACTTGAGGATAGTTTCATACTCTGTGTGATTAATTTTTTTTAATACTCCTGCAGAAAAATCTAAGAAATCTTCATTGAGCAATGTGTCTCAGTTGAAKCATTTTTTGGTTTCTGTGCCTGAGTGGGGGCATATATCCTCCT
>NW_026623490.1:665445-672684 GCF_030028575.1 Malurus melanocephalus | reverse complement strand
GTTTCCTTTCTTTACCTTTAGCTTTCAGTTCAGCTATAAATATCCCCAGATACCCCTTCTCACTGCTCTTTAAGAGAGGAGTAACATTTACTTTCTTCCAGGGGTGACATGGTCCCTTGGTCTTCTGATCCTCAGGGTTTGCATATGCCATTTGATTCAATGTTCCCTAACCTGATGCTCYTCCATGGGTTAATCTTCCTTGCTCCAGGCTTTCCCAGATATCTCAGGGGCCTGGATTACTGAAGGCCGGGCTTACCAGTGAAGTGCAAGGCAAATAAGGCATTAGACACCTTGAATGTGACTTCCTTAGCAGTTTTTAAGGCTCTATGCCTTTTGTCACCAGGACCCCTATTCCATTCAGAAGTGGATCTGCATTTCTCTTAATCATCTCTTCATTTTGCTACCAATAAACTGGAAGAAGCCATTCTCCATGCTCTTTGCATAGCTCACCAGATTTAACTTTGGAAGTGTTTGCCTTGCCCATTTTTGCATGCTCAGACTGTTTTTATATTCCTCCTGTTTCATTTGTTTTTTCTTCCACCCCTTCTATGATTTCCTTCTATGCTGGAGTTTTGTCAGGATGTTCTTGTTCATCCATGCAGAACTCCTCCAAACTGCCTTTGCCTCATTTCCTGCAACTGAGGATGATCCATCCTTGAGCTTGGAGAAGGTGATCCTCAAAAATCAACCATCTCTCCTGGACTGCTGTTCTCCCCAGGACAGTATCAATGGTGTTTCTCCAAGCAGATCCCTGAAGAGGCCAAAGTCAGCTCTCCTGAAGCTGAGGGCTGTGATCACACTGTGTTACTGTGTGTAATCCTGCTCTCCACCTTRATCTTTCTCCTATGGAAACAAAAATACTTGGGACAGAGGGTAGATGYATCTCATGCTGTTTACTGCATGCATATATGACATTAAACAATAATAATATTAATAATATTTAATTYTTGTCAGATTTGTATATTTTAAGATCTTTGATTCATCTATGATCCAACTACCTTACTACTAGCTCATGAGACTTTCACACTACTTTAATTAAAAAAAAAATTGCATCCATAGTAAATGATGGATAAAGGAAAAGCCTTTTATATATTTTCACATCCCGTTTACTTAAATCTCAATTCCATTTCAAAAGTTGAAACATAAACACAGATTTAAATCAAARAAGATTGCCTTTCTCCTTAAAGTGCTGAGACTGAGACCTTTCTACAGAAGGCTGAAGCTGATGCTTTTTCCTCACTTTCTGCCCTCTTGGCTTTTGCTACAACTTGCATTTGTTCATCCTGGTAACACAGGGTGAGTGCAGAGGGCACACATGTCATATTTGGAAGAAAAACTTGTCTTCTGAGCTTAGGCCAGAGCAGGGACATTGCTGCTTTAAGTAGTAACAACAATTATGCCATAAGGATACAGCAGCAGGTAACAGGAAAGATGAAGTTTTATTTTACAGTGATCAGGTTTGTTTCCTGGTTGAATGTATAAATGTACTCAAGGAAATAGAAAAGAGAGAGAGGAAAGTTAAAATCACTTTCTTTGCTCTCTCTGTTTCAATGCCAAGGACACAAGGAAGGAGAAAGTCAACAGTGGAAAAAGAAAAGTCTTGCTTCAGACAATGAAAAAACTTTGTTTAAGGATGCTGCTGTTATATTTTTCCTTTCAAAAATGTTGGGCAAAACTGCAGAGAGAATGTCATTCCTCCCGTCCTATGACAGAAATAATCAAAAGCGAGAGCCCAGGGAGATCAGGGATCTCAAAGACAAGGAAATTTTTAAGAAAGCCACAGACAATCAAGGGTTTTCCGGAGCTATAGAATTTTTTTTCAGAGGTGTGAGAGGGCAAAAGAGATGGGTAGCAGGAAGCCACTAACAATAASAGAAGAATCAGAAAACCTGGTTCTAAGCAAGAGAAAAGCTTTGGCAGGCATCAAGAGGAGGACAAGCTTCAATATAAGGACACAGAAGTCATGATAAATCTAATGTTCAAAACACCCTTTCCACTTCACAGATAAGCTTAGACACCACCTATTGAGAGGATAGTGTTCAAATCTGGAAATCCTTACAGCTGTGCAGTTCATGGACTGTAATGTYTCCAGAGAGAAACAATTGGCTGATGGGTGCACCAAAATGTACAATCAAAGGATGCTGATTATCCCTCTTCTCAGCACAAGAGGAAACATTCTGAAAGAGGGAAGGTCTGTTTCCTACATATTTTGCTCCACATCTCATGTCAAGCAAAAATCTGGATATTCTGGCTAGCATCATCTCAAGGAACTGGGCTAAGAAAAGAGCCCTTAACTCATCTCGCCATTAGAAAGCACAGGTGTGACCATTCCTTCCCTCTTTTCATGTTTTTCCTATAGATTGATAAGGAGAATTCTTCATAGCTCCACTGTAGGTGTGGCTGGACAGATGAGGGATAGGTTGGACTCTGAATTGATAGTTTTCCATCTGTTATTGGTGGGTGAGAAACCCAGAGCACTGAACATGCAGGAAGATGTGCATGGCAGGAATCAGACAGGGTTGGGAATACAGGAAACAAACTCCACATGGGAAATACAATCTGCCTGTAAATGGTGCAGATAGAGAGAAAGTATATGTCCTGCAGACTCTTTGTTAAAAAGGCTAAAATTTTGTCCCAGGTCATCAGAGAAAGAAAGCAAAAATCTGCAGCTCTTGTTACTCACCAGAATGAAAGTATGATCATACAGTTTGAGAAGTGAGCTGACTCTCTCTTGCAAACTGGTCATAAAATCATTGACAGGTTTGTAGACCATTGGGGATGGTGTTTCACTCTTCCTTGCACCGATAGTTCTTGGAAACTTGCAGAAAGCACCTCCAGGGAGCACTGCAGCCCTCTGTCTCAAGGGCAGCTCAGGCAGGTACTGGGGCAGGGAAACCTTTCCCTGTCGCTTGGACAAACACCTGCTGGGAAAAAAAATACACTGCTGGAAAGCACCAGCAGAAAGACCAGCTGTGTGTGAGWGTAGGATTATTTAAGGTCACTGGAAGAGGAACGTGAGAAAAATCTGGAGCACAGATGGCAGGAGAGCCTTCACAAAGCCAGGGGAGGAAGGCACTGCTGCAGCCATGGCCTCGTTGACAGCTTGAAGATAAGTGCTTTGAAAAAATTACCTCATTGCTAAAATACAGCCAGTGCTGGTGTGTGCTCTGCTACAATTACCAGATTTTACTGGCAAATATTTTCTCGATGAGGCAGCCACATGCAGAGGTGGCAGCATCCCAGCCAAAGGCAGCTGAATCAATCTGCACTTGTTTTGTTTAATTTTGCCTTCATTGGCTTCAATCAGCTTTGCATTCTATTGTTTTCATGTTAAAAGTGTGTCTGGTCTCACAAAACATTGCCAAGCTGGGCTTTTCTTAAGGTAAAAATCAAGTTAAGAAGAAAATGTCAGAATAATTTGTAGGAGTAGTAGAATTGTGTTTTAAGCACAAGGTAAGGAAAACTATGTAATTCCTGATAATAATAATGAAATATGTTTACAATGTTTGTGTTTTATTACTGGCAATCATATCAGAGACAACGAGATAATTAAAGACATGTGTAGTTTTGGGGTGGATAATTAGTGTGCCAGAATTAGCTGTATGAGAAATGAAACAATATATGCTGTGACTGAGCTGTGGATGCATTAAATTATTTTGGCTTATGCATGTGCAATAAATCTTCCATAAACTCTTCAAGGACTAACTTGCTGCTTCTTTCTTTCTTTAAAAAATAATCTGGTTTCATTTGTAACATAAAAATTATACATGTCCTTTTAATTTCAACTAAACTGGCAGCTGACTCTAATTTTTGTRTTTCTAGAAGTAAATGAAAAGAATACAAAATATGTTCTTCARCAACCTTTCATGGTATTATTACTCTACTGACATCACAGGATTAGCTCAGTTGTTCAGAGCATGGTGCTAATGACACCAASGCTGTKGGTTTGTCCCTGCATGGACCATCCACTTTAGAGTTTTATTTGATGATCCTTGTGGGTCCCTTCCAACTGAGACTGTTCTGTGAATCTACATCAGAATACTTGTTAGAAAAATGAATTCTTGCATAAAAAATATTGTACTCATAACTGGAGAATTGGTGATGTTACAGTGGACACCAAATGAACAAAAGCATGAAGTGACACTTCTTGTGTTCCAGCCTTGGTGCAAACAATGTTGATTTGAGGCAGCTCTTGCACAAGTGATGTAAGATCCATTTCCAACAGTGTGCTCTGACTGCTCCACRTAAGGATATTTATGAGTCCGTGTTGGTGTGATGACTTTCACAACTCAAATCCCTTGTTGTTCTCTTGGGGTCTGGCTCTTTTGATTTGGGATTGTCTTCAGCTCTGGTAATTTGCTTATTCTTTTTAATTTTTTTTTACTCATTTTTAAAAGCAGAACTTTTCAACTTTCTCATCTTTTAACGAGATGTTACTCAAAGGAAATYTTTTTTTCTTAGATAATTTGTTTAACAGTGGAAAAAGTTGGAAAGAACACATGTTAAATGAGAAGCATTTGACTTTCTGCACAGTGGTTAARGGAACAGTTACACAATTTTCCTCCYATTTCTTTTTAGTATTAGCAGAAAATATAAAAAGATGCTATTATTTTGCTACACAGGGTTTCTCTGCTGAGGTCTGTGAATGACTTAATACCCAAATGGGAAAAGTCACATGGTTCAGACTCTGCAAACATTGGCAGTTATAGCATTCAAAACAYGAATCTGATGTGAAAATGCAATGAAACTCCCCATTACATGAGTAAAAATTATTATTATTTTTTTTAAAAGCAAAACCATTATTCTTCTCGAGCTTAATTTGGAACACTAGAAATGAGTCCATAGTTCCAAAACTTGTTATCCTGCAATTGAAACTCATTGTCAGAATTGAAGACCAGGCAACAGAATAAATTAAATAAGGTTGTTGTCACTTCTCATCTTGACTTGCCATAGAGTTAGAGCTTAGCTAGACTTTTTATATTTCTATTATAGATTTCTGTTAAAAAAAATCTATTCGTCCACCCATTTATTCATTTATCCTTTCATCCATCCCAGAATGACATCTGACRATTTGGAGGAGCAAGTCTGCTGATGAAAGCTGGCTGAAATTTCTATTATTTCCCTTTTGTCCTCAGACTGATACTGTGAGAAAAAATGCTGAAGTTTCTGTAATGCTCTATTCTCTCCTTCTCATTCAGGTACTTCTATCTTCYCCTTTCTTGTTGGGTCTTTGGAAATAGASYGGTGATCCTGATGTTCAGGGTTAGGAAACAGCAAAAAATTCTTCCAGATTGGGCCATTTTTGAAGCTACAGTTGCTGGGGTTGTTTGGGCAGTTTCCTCGCTCCCTGAGCAGCAGCTAATACTTGTTCCAGGCTCAGCTTTACTATTGAAGTGGATGGAAATATCCAATGAAGAAAAGAAACTTTCTCCTTTCCTTACATTACAGTTTTAAACATTCTAGGGAAAATATAAAAAACAAATTGTTATGTAAATGAAGAATTAAAGGGATTAGAATATCCAGTACATTTTAAAACTTCTCTAATTGTAGATTGTTGACTGCCAGCTGTACATCTTACGAAATTCTTTAACCAGTATTAATATTACAAAAAGTACAAAGAGTTGGGAAACAATGGGGAATATAACACTTACATGCATCACTGACAGCTGTGAATAGCAAGAATTGTTAAACCCCAAGTAACCAGATCATGCCGTCAACTCCAGCATCCCTGGGCTCTTTTAATTCCTTTCATGAAGCAAACATATGCATTCTTTGTAATGCCATGTTGTGTGAACAAGACTATCATTTCTCCACATGGTCTCATAAAAAGTGAYTGATTAAAGACATCCCAGATGTACAGAATAAACTGGAGCATGCAAATATTCATTCAAAGCACTTACAGAATTTTTAGAAAAGTATATTTTAGAGGATAACTAGTCCCCAAAAGAAAAAGAATACAATCTAGAATGCATTTTATGTGGACACAGGGGGAGATCTCTGTTAGTGGTGCTTTTCACCCATGTATATTCTTTAAATATCCTTTATGCAATAGTGAAAATAAATGTAGAATTAAAGAGGAAAAACACAGCAATAGTTTTATGATAACTCATAAAATCACTGAACTGGTTTCATTGTTTCAGCATCCCAATTTCCAGGGTATAGGCTTTCAACAGATGGCTTGGGATCCCCCARTGTGGGTACGTTATTGTAGGTGCCTGAAAGAGTAAAGTCAACCCTTTTGATGCCTGGATGGGTGCAYCCTTACAAGTGACACTGGTTGCTGAACAATGTAAAATCTAAGCGCATTCTGGGTCTTCTCCTGTTCCTCCAAAATGTCAATGAACTTTCACTGAGAGACCGACACACATGAGTGTAGCCACTCATAGGGGTTTTTAGACACCTTTTCCAAATTAGTGTATTCTGAATTCATAACAGTGCACGAGCAAGAAACRCAGTTGGAGGCTTTTACTCTCACACAACTCTCCAACTTTGGAACAATTAACAGTTTTTTAGGTGCATGCCTAAATAAATTAGATTTGTACAGCTGTGGGAAGATATTTCTGCAATTTTAAATTTTCAGGCTTTTCTATATTCCTGGTCAATGAATTAGGTACTCACAATAGGTGTTAAYTATTTTGTTAATCAATGTTGTGACCTCAACTGACTTTCCAGTAGGTTATTTAAAAGCATTGTTCTCTCTCTTCTGTTTGTAGAACAACAGGCCAAGGTTTTGATTTACCATCATTTTTCAGGACCCAGGATTTTTGCTGACAAAAAGAATGCAAATGCAAAACACTCTGGCAATTTTTCAGCCTAACTTGCTGCTCCACATTTCCAGGGACCTGTTCAACAGAAGAGTCACTCTGCTCTTCAGACACTTAAGGGAAAGTATTACAAAGAGGACTCACAAAAGGATAAAAAAACTCTCAAGTAATTCTGTCAAGATATGGCTAAGCTGTATTATGTTACTAATGAAAAGAAATATTTGCTCTTTTACAAATTAAAGGAACTGGGATGGAAAAGTCACTAGATTTAACACAGATTTTAGTAATACTGCTAATTAGTGYAATTAATATATAAAGTTCAATGAATCTGTTCAACTCAGAACTTGTTAGCTAGAGCTCTGAGGATAAGTGTCATGTTTGGGGACAATATATGACAATTTTGAGAAGTACTAAGTGCAACTTAGTAAATCAATATAACAATTTCATTCTAAGACTCAGTATTTTGGAAAAAAAA
>NW_026623490.1:656800-664713 GCF_030028575.1 Malurus melanocephalus | reverse complement strand
CAGTTTGTTCTGACATAAGAGAGGAGTTAAGCTGTCACATTACAAGAACAGAAAAAAGCCCCACATGATTTACAAAACAATCCAAATAAAACAGTATGCCTATAAATCACAGCTCTTAAAAAATGTTGTTCTGTACTTCAAAGACTGTTGAAAAAAGAAATGAACTTTATAAAATATTTTAAATTTTTGTGACAAATTGTTGGGGAACATCTGTTTTAACATCTTCTAATAGTAATACTTTGCATTTTTGCCAGTAGTTTCTCCAAAGRTTTAAACATGCTTTGCAAATAGCTGCTTAAGTAGTTAATGAGTGTCTATCGCCTAGATTTTGTTTCTGTCTTTGCAATTTTTTTAAAATTCCATGATATTTAAACAATTTTAGGTAATAGGGTATATGAGATTTTAGTCTATAATTTTTACTGATTTCATTATTTGTGTCTCAATACCTATGCATTTATTGAATATTTTTTGAGTGACATTTTCCCAGGTCAATTCAACCTGTGTGTTCATCTCTTAGTCTCAAAACCTTTTCCTGTTCAGGAAACAAAACATTTCTGATGCTGGTTTTCCATGTATTTCTATTACATTAACATAAAATTCCAMAATAACTTTACTATCTCTCAACAGAATGGGCAGCTGTGTTCAGTTRGTAGCAAAGATTCCTTTCACATTAATCTTTTTATCTTGCCAATTACCCTTAAGTACCAGATTTTCCTGCTACTAAAAACAGGAATACACTCCTTGAAGTGGGGTGCTGTCATGRCTCTTTCCAGTAAATGGGCTTTATTTTATTATGAAGGGAAAAAAAAATCATAAATAAAACTCTAAATTTAAGCTTACATGTACATCTTATCTACAAAAGACCTTTAATGCATGGGAACCTGTGTACAATATTCAACATAGATGATTGAGTTTGTGACTGTCTCTCTCTGAGATCGAATTTAGTGGTTAGAGATGAAATCTAGACAAGTTCTCAGAGGGTTCATTAGATAGGTAAATAGAGTGCAATGAGATGAGTAGCTCTGCAATATTGTCTTATTTATTATTTCTGTGTATTTATCTGAAGWTTTTCTTCTATTCCTCCATGGTACGTGAATGAGATAGAAAATATGAAATAAAAAGTAGCATTAAAGATCTTACATACTATATGACCCATAGAATTGGTGATCACAATATTGGAAGTTTTTCACCTCAGACCCATCCCCAGTCTCATCAGTGAAGGGCTTCAAGATRACAAGACAAAATATTCTTCAAGATGACAAGATATCTCTTTTTGTAGTTCAGTATTCAAATACATCAGAAGAAAGATAGTGGTTGAATATTCCTTTTTAGATTGACGTTTTACCCTGTATATCTGTAGTTTTAATATCAWAATCTTTAGTGAATATTTTTAAATAGATGTTGCTGGGAGACAGAGTTGAGTGGAAATCATAAAATAAGTCATACTTTGTGGAAATGTTGCATAAAAAGAGAATTAGTGTACTAGTATTAAAACCTACCTCAATAAGAAATGAGTTTAATTTAGAGTTTGAGAATAATCTGAACCTAAAGCAAAAGGAATTATTCTTACWACAAAAATTATGGTGCTAAAGTTGTCTTTTAACATCCCATTTCAATAAACCACTACAATTTGCCTGTAACAACTAGGTCTTCATTTTGTCCATGCACCCCCTGGTAGATTTAGTTTAAAGAGTTCTTTAATTATTATAATTCCTTATAACTTCTTAAGTACTTTTAAATCCTAAGAACATTTCCAGATACAGTAATGTTTTTATCTGCAAAATGAAAGCCAAAGTTCTTGTTGACAAGTAGAACTCTRTCCTATTCCCATCAAAACATTAAATTTTCTAGTGTCTGTGTCCAAATGTCCCACATCAGGCCTTGGTTCGGAGGGCCAGATGGAATGCTGAGGCCATCCAGCAGTTTATAAACGAACATTTAGTGTATAATAGTGCTTACTTTTATCTTGAATTTCTGGAATTTCCTATGACTCCAATTCAAACACTTCAGTCCCCCAGTGAACTTAACYAATAGAGTTTGTAAATACAGAAAGATTGTCACCATCCATATACGGTGAGGAAGACAATGTTGAGTGTTAAGTCATGCTGAAAATAAACTTGTGCAATGGGAACTTCTTGTATCTATTTGTAACATTCCCCTCTTTCAGAGGGAAGGAACTGATAAAATACACAGCAATAATGTGCTTGGGGATTCTCAGCTATTTCTCAATATAGACAATTTTATTATCAACTCTAAAACAAAGAAAGCCTTTAATTATCCTCCTGAAAGAAGCAGCTTTTGTATGTCTCTGGCCTGTTGTACATCATTTCGTTACAGCAGTGATTGTTCTGTCTGTAATAACTCTGCGTCTGAATGATCCTCTCCTCCTGTAAGAACAGCATCCACACTCCTCAGATGAAATGCACAGCCTGTGTCAGCTCATCTTTCAGCACTTGTCTTATTTTTGTGTAGATGCCTTGAACTTGTCATCATGAGTGAAATAAATACACATTCTTTGGCTCTTAAGTTTTGTTGAGGAATTTCGGCTCCTGTGCCTTTGACAACCTCCCTAGCTAGCTGCATGGTTTCAGTATTACCACTCTTTTCTGTATTTCTGAATTCTACTTCTTGACTTCCATTTACAGATTTAGTTTGTACCTTTCACTTTAAAAAAAAAATAAAAAAATTCGTGTGTCTGGCAATGTCAGTATGAAAATTTCTGTTTAACATTCACACATAACTAGTCTGCCAAGGCATTTTGTGCTGGTCTAGCATTCTTGTAGTCTTTGATTAGTTTCTTCTAAGTCCTAAGGACAGCCATGGATAAAAAGCATAGGTGGAGCTCAAAATGTGCTCAATCAGGTTTTCCTCCTTTTTGTATGGGTAAATAGTTTGTATGATGACAAACTATATCCTTGGAAGGAACTAAGAGTCTATGAGTGGATTCAAAAAGGACATCAGGGAACGTGTCATGGCACAATTTATAGCCAAACAGCTAAAATCCTATATGCTATGCTTTTCTAAAACCATTCTCAGATGCTGTCGGAGTGCTCTTTGGCATAAAAAAAAGTGCCAGGAGAATTTCCAGTAAATAAACAATGAGAAGAGTTGTATGTTCTGCCCATAATACCAGCTCTTGAACAAAAGATAAATTCATTCATAGAATATCCTGAGYTGGAAGGGACACACAGGAGTCATTGAGTCCACATCCAGACTCTGTGCAGGACAATCCCAAGGATGGTAAACGAAATCCAGAACCAGCCTACATCCTCATGTAAGGCACTGGAGAATTAAGAAGTTCTAAAGGATAGTCAAAAAATCTCGAGTTTTGAGTAACCATTGATTTTYAGAATTTGCACAAACTTTTATGAGGGCTGTGGACAGGTATTTTGCCCATTTAGTTACCATAAAGCAAAGGTGTTTTATACATCAGAACAAATTAATCCTTTATTAATTATAGTATCTTAGAGGTTGTATGTCCTGGCTTGTATTTAATACTGAAGCAGTTGAAGCTCTTGCTGGAATGTGGGATTCTTAAAATCAATTTTTCCAAGCTGCTAGGATTCAAATCTACAGAAATATGCCCAGGTTCTTAGACACTGACAAMAATGGTGGGTGAAGATCACCACTGAATCACTCAGTTTATGGTGTTAGGCACCTCTGGAGGTCATCCAGTCTGATCCCTCTCTCAAAGCAGTTCTACTTAGGCTAGATTCCTCAGGGCTGTATTCAGAACATCTTCAAGATGGAGATTCTACAGTCTCTCTGGAGGACTTTTCCAGTAGTTAATAGAAAACCAAGTTTTTTAATATCTAAGCAGAACTGTCTATGCTCCTAACTTGTGTCTTTCGACTCACTTTCACTGTACATTTGCAAGAGTCTGTCTTCACAGTAGTYCTGTCCTCTACTCAGGAATCTGTAGACAGCAATGAGGTTTTCCCTTAACCCTCTTTCAARGCTGAGCAGTTTCTCAGCCCCTGCTCATGGCTCTGTTCTCTGSTTTATTGGCTCAGGGCTCTCGCTGGGCTTGCTCTGAGTGTCMGTGTCCCTGTTGTGCTGAGGAGCCTCCAGCAGTAGGGTACTCCAGATGTGGCCTCACCACCCTTGGACAGCTGGAAAGGACATGAGCTTTAGTCTGTATTTAGGTGTGAAGGTTCCATTTCAGAAGTCCCAATATTTTGAAACTTCATAAATCAATGGATTTCCTCTTCTATGAATTTCCCACAAACTCATCTGAGAGCTACCATTTCCATGATGTTTGCTTTATTTCCTGAGAGTCAAAAGAGTAACATTGTTAAATGGCTTTAATCTGTTTTTTAATATCTCTAAGGCRCACTTAGAAGCTGGCTGCCTCTGTRCTCATCTTGGAAGATGGAAAAGTGGCTGTCTTCTAATTTTAAAATGATTGAAAATATAGAAGATCTGTTGAAATAATAACTAACATTTCAAGGATCCTGGTATGGCAGAAATAAATGCACTTTAAAGTATTGATGAAAGCATCTCTGAACTGCCTTACAGTGTAAGAATATGACCATATTCACTTTGAACTGTTACTAAGAAATATATAGTGTGATTGTGAAGGGTCAGGTCCCACATCATATTTTAGTCTCACTACTGATTTCTACTCTGTCAGTTTTGGGGAAATTATTTAATGTAATTGTTTTCTAATTTTCTTGATAGACCTAAGGATTATTTGCAATGTTCCTTGAGAGGTCTGAATCAGTCAGTCTATGAATAACACTAAAGATGTCAATTACTCACACATTTTTCCTTCTGATTTTCCGATAGCCTGAATAAAACCAGGAGATACTGCCACTTCCAATGAACTTCTCTATATTCCAAGATCTGTCTGTATTTCATGTTTTTGTAAGTGACAGGGACCATTCATACAAGATTTAACCACATTGGAATTTTATTGTGTTAGATTACTASTGTGTAAATGAAAAATAAAATCACTTTTGCACTGTGAGTTGCTTAAATAATTGCTGTGTATAACTGTAGCTATTTACTGCTCTGAGTTTGCCATGATACAGAACTGAGCTCTGTGTTGACAAGTCCTGGATCCCAGTGTTACATATGTCAGACCTTTTGCCTTTGCTTTTTAAATAAATCAAACAATAAAATAAGAAGAGCTTCCATGTGCCCTCCCTGTTCAGTCTGTCAACAAATAAATATGGGTGAACTTCTCATTTCTGAAAGGCAGCCTTTTGAAGATGTTTAGAGAAGAAATGGGGAGGCTAAGATCAAAGGACCCCAGAACCTGTTCTGTTGAGTCAGTGAGTATTGTTCYTGCACATCTGGATCAGTTCAGAATGTTGTTTTAGAGGCAATGAGAGCTTTCTGCATACTACATTCTCTTGAATTTATGATGTGAATTCAATGTTGTATCGAAGTTAATTGGTAGTGACCTTAAACATACACAATCTTAGACCAAAACTATGCTAAGCTCAAGTTAAGGTCACAAGATGTAGCTATAATTTGAAGYAATAAAGATATCCAAAGGGCATGCAGAACAAATAGAAGAAAAAGAGCAGTGTAAGAAATCTAAATGAGTCTGATGAAGAAAATGCACAAGAGAGACATTCAAGCCTCCTCCTGCTCCCCCTTTTTTTGTAGTGATGCCATGTGGCAATAATTTGATTTTTTTTTCATAGCAGCTCAAATATAAATAAACTCTTTTAAAGAAACATGTTTCCTTTAGTTGTTTCTTCCAGCAGACCTGAATCACCCAAAATCATTCAAAGCTTTTTCCCAATTGTGCTCCATTGCCAATGAACACTAAACTTTCTCTTGTTACTTTCTCGCTAAATAAAAAAACAAACTTTGACAGGTTTATATTTACACTGAGGAAAGAAACAAACAACAAAATCAGCAAATCAGCATCTCCAAATAAAGCACTCAAAAAAACAACATTGTGTTCTCCTGGGAGTATTATTGAATGCAAAACCTCCTTCATTTGGGAACTTCTTCTGCCCAGAAGGAAGTCACTGTGGCRGGTTCTGAATGTCAGCAGTCACTGTGCTGGGCCACCAAATGGGTCTGTCCCGTGTCTGAGAGCCACTGCCAACCAATGGCCCCCTGTCTTTCTGTTCCAGTTAAACAGAGCACATCCAGCCTCTCTTCTTCATTCTGGAMCAAATAAATTTGATTTCCCCTTGGCTGCAATGTTAAAGATCAGTTGACTCTTTAGGCAAGTATGAAATCTCTCTGAATAAATCACTGAACTTTGCTGAGGCCCAAGAAACACCTGGGTTTACTTTAGTTCAATTATTTAGGTAGCGCAGCCCCTGGATTTATAAATGGATACATTATACCGAATTATACTTCACCTGTAAAGCAGATGTAAAAGAAGAGAAGTCATTGTTGGTGCCACATTCTCAGGTCTAATGCTTCAAGCCAGGGATTTTCAGCAGAGTGTTCAAACTTCTAAGAATTAGATTTGTGGCCTTGGCTTTGATGGGAAATTGTGTTATAACTGCAGGATTTGTTCCTACACTTACGGTTCTCCAGGAAAATGAAAAGTTTTGCAATCACGGAAAAAAAGTTWCATTTCTTAACTTTCTACATTTGTTTATTTGTGAGCTCTTCRGAGGGTGTCTACTCCTTTTAAAATTAATGGATTTTATATAAACATACAAATCCTCTGTGCAAGATAATTTTTTCCTGTTCTAGTCCCAGATCTACCTCCCCCTACTAAACTGCTTTTTATAACTCTGTGAAAATGCCTTGTCTTTTTAACCTTAAACAGCAGAGGGCAACCTGAGAATGACTATCCCAACTATTCTTACAGCTTGAGATGCTGGAAATACAGCGTTTTAAAGGTTGTTACCAATTAATGGTATGTTAAATACATAACTTAAATTATTAAAAGAGTTAAATACTTGCCAAATAACTACAAATTCACTATTGATGTGTCAAACTTGTTATATTTTTTGGAACAAACTGAAATGCCATTCTACGTCAGCTGACTGTGATCTCAATTAAAGAGTTATGACCATGATCAGCGTAATCCCTTGTTTACAAAGGAAATTTTTTTCAAATAGGTGGAAGAACTGTGTAAAAGGGCTGAGGAAATGTTACCACGAAATACAAAAACCTTGCTGAAATTTCCTAAAGTTAAAAAAGAATAAATGTGTAATATATAAAGCTGTTAGAAATTTTAGTAGGCRTTTACTGACCATGAYTTATAATGCTGTTTTCCTCTACAGRCCYGAGTGAAAATTCTGTATTTCTTTCTATTGTGAAATTCTTTAAATAACATCATTTATGGGACTTGTACAACCTTAATTTAAACTTACTTGAAAGTATTATTATGCTAGTTTAAATTTAGTGGAAGAAGTAAGAATTTAGAGACAGTGAGACACTGGAAGATATGAAACAAGACCCCAAAGAAAAGGAACCTATATCATACGAAATATCATGAGTTCTTGACTGCAGTGGTTGCCTTGTTGCTCATAGCCTGGTCCAAAAACTGCCACAAATTTATTTTAAAATCGTCCTTTAGATCTTGGAAAACATCTTCTTACCACTATATTGTAGCTTTTTGATAGTCAGCTGTGTTATTGTATTTCTGTAAGGAAAAGTCTGAATTTTCAAACATGTAATAACGATATATGCAAAGAACATTTGCTGCTGTTGTTTCCCCTGCATGCCYTCCTCCCAAACCTCTCACAGCACTCATCCCTTAATCCCACTTCTGTTTTCCCCTCCTGTGRATCTTTGCAAACACAACTCCAGCTATGAGATGATGTCAATGACTCACAGGTTTAGTCCTCCACTCCAAGTCAAATTCAAATTCTTTTCCAGCATTTTCAGAGCTACTCAATAGCAGAATAAACTCAGAATGCCAGAAACAATTATTAACCATTCACCACTAGTTTTCTTTGTTATATTTGAGTGATATCATCACCTTC
>NW_026623490.1:648516-656778 GCF_030028575.1 Malurus melanocephalus | reverse complement strand
TTTTTTTTTTTTTTTTTTTTTTTTTTTTTTGTGAAGAATCTTTTGTTTTCATCCATGTGAAAACAAATCTTGAGTTTTAAGACTCCCAGCTTTGAAACATTCAATTTGTATTCATTTAAGGTGGTGTTCATATGCAGAACTTGTTTCCTAATATATTTCACACCTTCATATTTTAGAGCTTCCTTTTCTCAGGGCAATGAAAGACAAACTGCCTGATTTCCATTGTAGGGAACATTTTTGCACCTTTACTATCTCTTCAATAAGGCTGAGCTTTTGAACTCACCCTTTCTGCCAGTGTCTCCCCTCATACACTCATTGCTGCATTTTTAAGCCAAAGACTTTTTAATGCTATTTGCTCTGAATATTTGAAGTTAATTTTCCACTTAGAATAATTTGYGGTGGTTAATGCTCATAAAAGTCTTGGTGGACGTATTAAACCTTAAACTTCTTATTTTAACCCTGGTTTTTCCCATATTTTTTTCAAAGCATGATCAATTTTCATCAGAATTGTCTTCCTGATAAAAATCAAGTCATTATACCCAGGTATTCTGTTCTAAGGAAGGAGTTGGTAGAACATGAGGAAGAGCTGGTTGAAGCTCTTTCATTCTTTTGTCTTTAGAGGCTGAGCCTTCGCAGTTTCAAGGGATTTGTATCTCCCAAGCACTGCCATTCAGCTTTGCTTACAGACCAAGCCTCATCTTTTTTCTTCATGGAGAAATGGAAATTCTGGTATTCACTCTGCACCAGAATTGCCCTACATTTTAGTTCTTTGCTGACTTGCATTGTCTCTTCCAGCATATTTCTGAGAACATCATAACTGTTTATGTGTAGCTGTCTCTGTTTCTCTGGAAAATCATTTAAGAACATACCAGTTCTAAATTAGTRCACAGTCATGCAGCAAACAAGACAGTAAAGGGAAGGAAAAAGTGATGAACTCACTAGATATTCTTACTGCCCTGACTAGTCACACAGAAATCAGTATCATCACCTTCTTTCTTTTCTTCCTTTAGTTTTCTGTATGTTCATRTCTCTTTATTATTGTGTTGTAGATTGTTAGGGCTTCATGATAAGGACATCATGAAAAGATTATGTGAATACATTTGGGTGAGTGAAAACAAATAATGGTAATCTATATTCATTATTTCACAGGACAAAAAGTGAGTGTCTTTGTCATATGAAATCTGAATGTACTCCAGAGGTCTAGTTCTTGGTTTGTTTTCTTTTTTTATCCAGTGGTATGAGATACTGGACAGACATCACTTTTCATAAAAGTCTATTAAATGTTTGCATTTCTTAGATGTCCTTCTTAATATAATATTGGCAAAACCTACCAACATTTGTGAAAATATTGGCAAGGCTTCCATTGGCACAAGTGTTAAAACAATATTACTTAGAAAGAAAGCAAAACTTAGTGAGGGATTAGCATGAGAGATTAAAATAACTTTTTGCTTTCATTTGTTGAAGGTACAGTCATTATGACCACCAAGAATTTTTCCACCCACTTACAAACTGTATTTAAAATGAGCCATTCCAGAGCTTTTTGGCACAGAGCTACAAAGCATCACGGATTTTGAATTGCTGTAAACCAGCTAAGCTGGTCTGACCACAGCTAATCTATTGTTGTGCCACTTKGTTTATTTTAGCTGAGGCTCTGGCACTCTTGTCTATATTGTGTACTGCTGTCACTGATTTTCTGATGGGAAATTACTGACTGGTGTGTTCAGATGAATTTAGCACAACTTATTTATCTTCAGCCTGCCTTCCTACTGTCAGCTGYGGATGCAGGTCTTGTTTTTTCACAGGTAAACCTTTTTGTGCTCTGTTTCTGAGCCATTCATCTTAGTAGTAACAGCCTTGAATTGTCATCCCCTGTGATGTAAAAGGGCACCATGCTTTGTAATAACTCTGCACAATCAGTTTCTGCTCCTTACTTGTAACCCAAACCCCAGTGTTAGGGTTTTCATCCCAGTGTTAACAGGGATCTGACAGACTGTCCTTTTCCCCAGGAAACACAGCTGCCCCATCTATCTTGCCTTGAATGTCCTTGATGGCTCCTGTAGCTGTGTCCCTGAGAGCCCTGACAGTCGGTGACAGTGACAGTGRCAGTGCTTAGCTGCTCTGTGATCCCAGCTGGAGCACAGGGATTTTCACGCTGCACCATTCTCCTTGCACTGAAGTTACGCCCTTACCTGGAAAAACTTCTGTCTTCAGGCTTAGTATTTGTAACCCCCTGGTTATAAAAAAGCTATTTTGAAACTAAGTCTCACTATTCTTTAAGATGTGTTTTGAAAGAAACAATGTATTTTCAGTACATTTTCAGAAMAGGCATTTAAGAGTGGAAGTTTGCAACAAGCGATGACTGCAGCCTTACGTCAGAGAGACAAAGGGCACTGTTAAAGAGAGACTTGGATGGATGATGAACTGTACTCTTATTCAGAATGCCCATATTTTATCAGTTGAATAAAATTTTATTTATTTTTATAGGGCAGCAAAAACACAAACATTTTTAATGAAARTCTGTCTGTAGTCTTAATTCACTGGCACCTTCTTATAAATATTTAGTTTTCTAGAAATATTACAATATAAAAATGTAATAAAATGCAATCATGGAAACAGACTAATGCCAAAAACTGGGGTTGAATAACTTCTTTCTGAAATTCTAGTAGCTGAGGATATATGAAAGATACTGTTTCCTTCTATATTTATACATCATATACTAAAATGCTCTAATAGTTTTTTGTTAGTATTTAAATATGTTCAGGGCCCAGATACAATGTGGGTGGGCATAATGTGATTATAACTTATTGCTTGCAACTTGAAAATGTGACTTGCTCACAGCTTGGGAGGCTGGGCTGCTATGGACTCAATTCAGTTTTTATGCTTATTTTATCATATGTCATTTATTAGCTTCAACTGTTTGTCACAGTTTATCGTGAATCCACTTGCTCAAAAAAACCTGAGCTAACAGCTTTGATTTATGGCCTTGGGTCAGACCTAGCTGCAAGAGAGGGCTGAATGGTTCATGCAGAGAAATCYACACCAACCAGCCAGATGATCACAAGGCAACAAGAGTGAAAGTGAACTATGAAGTAATCCCTTGTACCATCAGCTTAAAATGTCAGAAGTTGGCATGTAGTTGCACACATTATAGTGTTTGAAATAAAGTGCATTTGTCTGTGCTTACTATGCCTTCTGTTTTGTAGCTTTTCCAGAGTTAAAGATTTCAGTTTGTGCATTGGCTCTGGACTATGGACTGATAAAGTTGTATTTTGCCTGAAGTTTCACAACATTTTCTTGTGCAATTAAAGAGTGAAAAGCTCTTCAGACSAGATAGGCAATAATATATCACTGAACCTAAGTCTCAGGATGCTGGAACACTTTCATTTACCAAGCTTGTTGGACACAGGTGTGTTCTGTACACCTTGTCTGCTCCATACACCCTTTTTTTTGTGGCAGAAAACTCAGGTTGGTTATTGGAAAGAAGATACAATTTACTTTGTCCAGATCCTTGGTACAGATATTTAGGACTCCACAGCCCTTGTGTGCCTGTTGTCTAGTCCAGATACACCTTTTGTAACTTTAACTAGCCACAGTCCACATACAGAGAGCAGCCTACTTTTACTACCTGCTGGAGCAACAATGGTGCTCCTTTCACCCCAGTAATCACCAAAAATTTTAGACAGTCCTTCACCAAGAACTTGTAGGAGTGGTGTAGGAGTCCATCAGTAGAGAATATCCAATGTGGCATATCTGTTCTGCRTGCTTGACTGACTGTGATAACCCCAGGATCTTTGGTTATAATTCATGGCATGTGTTTGGAACTGATAAATTTATTAGATCAGTGCATTGCTTAACTTTTTATTTTTTTATTTTTTTTTTCCCCAGGTCCTAGGGCTTACGTGAACTTCATTACTTCTGAGTGGCTTGCTATGAACAAATTCCCAGTAGGATAATTCTCTAGTTAGGTCTTCACATAATACTGAAAAATTTTTACATGGTGTCCCAAATAAAACGAAAAAAGGCTTAATGACGTCTGACTCAATAGAAATGTGCATTCTGCACTCTTCTCTTACTGCCACATAACAAAGTAACATCAACACATTGCTGTGTATTGTCAAAATCATGTACAAGTGCTTGATTTGTGCATGTG
Organism: Malurus melanocephalus; assembly: GCF_030028575.1. Lineage (NCBI taxonomy): Eukaryota > Metazoa > Chordata > Aves > Passeriformes > Maluridae > Malurus > Malurus melanocephalus. The sequence goes on along the minus strand of NW_026623490.1, from coordinate 652,628 downwards.
CATTATCTGGCTCCATGCATGTTACAGTCATTCCTCCAACTTGAGACACCCCCTGTCTAAAGCACCTCTTCTCTGGGGAACAAAACTTTGCAGCTCTCACTTGCCTGCCTTGGTGGCACTGGTGAAGCCTCCACATTGGCATCGAGGCACCCACTGGTGCATTGAAAATGTGGATGTTGAATAAAAGAAAACCTTAACCACATCAATTGAAGGATCTTTTGCTTCCCCCCTTGCCTGAAACTTTGGGAAGCCTTTCTTATGGTTTCAAAGGGTGTGGAAACAGAATAGCAGTGGTTTCTAATCTTCAGTTTAGTAAAACAGGTTTAACAAGAAGTCAACTCTGAGGTCTCTCTATAGGAAACTCAGTAAAACCATGAGACACTTAAGTCAGAGTGTGATCAAATTCTATTAGAAAGACAATTATATTGATTCTATTGTTTGTGAATAAAGTCTTTCTACTCAGTCATTTTCCAACTTGAAATCTTCGAAGGAAAAAAGGGATTTCTTTTAATTAGCAGTGTTCTTAACTGGTCACGTACAGCTGATGGTGATAATGATTACAACTACTGCTGCTAGTACTACTGCTACTATTATTAGTTATTTTTAGCCAGMTGAATTTCTTGCATTGTGCTTTGAGATAAAAGCTGTAAACTTTCCACTGTACATAATAAGGACATAATTTCAGGTCGAAGTGGCACAGTGGGCTGTGCACTGGTCTTTGATGTCTGGAGAGKGGAACTCACATTCTGCCTTTGATCTCAAGTGAAAATAAGTTTGGTGAGTCTCATTTTAGCCTCTTCTCTACAGTGCTAAGTGCTCCCACAGTTCAGTACAATTGGCATTCTCTGTGTAAGAGAGGCCCTGTACATGGGGTGTTGTGGGGTCAGAGCTGGCATTTGCTGGCAAAGCTGAATGGGGGGGCTTGCAGAACAGCTTCTGTGAACCTGGCTTATATTTAGTGCTGCAGTACAAAATACATTTACATTGTTAATATGAAATTATATAGTTCCAAAACAGCTTGTAGGTAGATATCTTAGTTCATCCATATGAAATAATTTACTATATTATCTTATTTAAAAGGCTTCTTTCTCATCACTTGACATGCAGGTTTTAAAAATCTCTCCATCATGTGCTCCATCTAGCAGTAACCCTTTGGTAAACCCCTCAAAGCTTGCCAAGACCACACACACTCCATAGCTCTGCCTAAAGACAAATGTAGTGAAACATGATTAATTCTGAATATTCAGTCATTATTTTAGCTTGGCTGTTACCTCATTTTTTTCAATCAATTCTTCAAAAGTCTTACTCTGTCACAATCCAGTCTCTGAACCTAGTTATTCTTCAGCAGGTCACTGAATATCTGGTACATATCCAAGAAATATCTCCCCAGATTTTAGAATGGGGAATCTTGTTTTATTGCACATCTGTATAAAAAGACCTGGTATAATTTGACCCTCTTTTTAGAAGCTATAGTGATACATTAGGAAAAAACCAAACAGACAAATTAAATGCACATAAGTACATTTTAGCACGGTTAAAATGTAGCAATGCCTTGAGACTCTCATTTTAGAGTTTACTTGGCAATGCAGAAACTTAAATACAGTTTCTTGTGTACATATTTCACATTATTTTTGCTATTTGCTGTGATTCAAAGGAATTTGAGAAAATGAAAGTAATGAAGCAATAATGAAGGTCTTATTTATTGCTTAACATTCCAAGATCCAACTTAACTCCAATTTGTGTATGACTTCTCCCTCATAAAACAAAGTCTATTACATTTGTAATCCTTTTTATTGTTCAAAAGAATGTCAGATACTTCACAATGTGATCTGAAATTAAGTCATTAACCTTCAAACTGTGCCTCTTCCAATATACTCCTGAGATTCTTGTGATGCCATTTTATCTTGTTTTTAAATAAACTGAGAAAGTGGATAAAACTAAGCAACTTCCAAAAAAAAAAAAACCTTGAAGTTCATCTTCCCCATTTTCTTATTTTTWATAGTTGCCTATTAATAGATGCTTGCCAGGGTTAAGGAATAGGGGCTAAAGGATAAGGTGAATATGTTCAGGCAACCAATGGCTGGTGATTTCTTGAGCTAGAGGTCACCTTGGCCATTTTGGCCACGTTGGCCATTTTGGCAATGTTGGCCATTTTGGCAATGTTGACCATGTTGATGGCTACTTAGAGACCCTGCTTGAGCTCTGCCGGAATTCCTAGCTCACAGCATCATGGTGTTCACTTTGGAAAAGAAACTCCTGAGTACTTTTTATAACTTTGATGATACTGATATGGACACAGGAGGATTCCAAGAACAGGGAATTTGTGTTTTGCTAACCTCAAAAGATCAGGAAGTAGATCCCAGCAAGATTTCTCAGGTCCATTATATTAGTGCATCGGTGTCTGATACCTTTCTCTCCTGCTCTYGCTGGGGTCTTCTTGCCTTACTTTTGCAGACACATAGATCTTCACTAAACAACCAGTGATACTTCCAAACTCACCCCTCYCTCATGTTACTTGTGCTTTTTGCCATGAGATTTTCTTCCTGTGGGGCACCTAAATTTTTTGTCTCTCTTGTTCCAGGTGACACCACAACTGCTCCAACCGTGGACAAATGAAATACAATTGTAAGTCAGCAATTTTATTAATGATAATCAATTAAAATCCAAACCTTTAGTGCTGGGAACAGTTTATTTGTCACTTGTGGTTAAAAAATTATTGGTTTGCACTTAGTAAAGCAGCAACCTGCCAGAAGGCAGGAAAATAAACAGCCATCGTCCCTTCATCTTTAACACACAAGCAGCAGGTCAAGTAAAGATAAAAATCTCARGGATTAACTCTGTCAATAACAGTTTCTGTAAAATTCTTTCCAGGCAGGAACTTTTCCACTCMTTATAAACATCTGCTGAGGAAACCACATTCATTTCCTAAGGAAAAAAGATGTGCAAGCATTCACCTTTTACACTTACTGAAGCATAAGTAACTTTCAACTAAAAAACTATTTATATTCATAAAAGGTTTCTGAAAATTAATCATAAAACCAAGTATCATGCTAATTTCATAACACATTTAGAGCCATGTAAATGTTTAAGTAATGTAATTAAATCTTTTAAACCTTTCCAAATCATGTAGCTACCTATTAGCAGTTAATTATAAACCRCTCCATGCTTTTATAATGCCACTAACTAATTTTGAGGAGTTATTCTTGAGAATGGGGAAGGAATCCATCCAGGCTTAAAGGTTAATTAGCTGTTTGGCATATTTTAGAAATACAGGCAATCTCTTTCTCTGAATATCTAGAATGGGAAATGTAACAACAAATACCAAACTAAGACTTGGACTCCAAGTAAGTGTTTCTGCTTGAAATGTCTTCAAGCCTTTCTCACCTTTGCTGTGTCTGTACACATTGTGGTTGACACAGAGTCTCTGGATCTTGGTAATTATTTCTTCCTGAGAACCGAAAGCTACGTCTATCCATAGAGGAGTGTGAGACATTTTGATAAATACTTTGACTCTCTTGTGGGCTACTGGCTTCCCAAACACCAGGAAGAATGGCTGAGCCTTCTCTTCCCCTGAATTTCCAGGAAATGCAGCAGCTCTATCAAACCTGAACCCCAATATCCCTTCAGTTCTGCAGGACATCAGGCAGCTGGACAAAGGGAGGGTTAGCCCATGGAAAGAGGTAAAATGTGACTATGGGTAAATGCAGGAAAGGCTTTTCTGTYGTGCCAAATCACACACGAACAGGCTGTTTCAGGAAGCTGTGCCAGGATCACACCATTATCCATTATCTTGTAGCTTACTAACTCCCATCAGGAGATYGATGTATTTGTTCATTTCTCCATCAAATTTGTCTGGTTTCTAAATCAGAGCTGTCTCATCTGATGAACCATTCATGCCAATCTCAGAACAGAGAGAAAACTGAGGGCTATGGTTAGTCCTCAGTTAATTGCTGTTTCCTCAGAGCAGGTAACAGKCTGGCAAAGGGCTATGAGTGTGAGTTTGGGAACAGTCAAAGTATCAGTTACATTTCTGTAAAAACTGAACAAATTGAGGTTTTTTTTTTTTGGTTTTTTTTTTTTGTATCAGTTACATTTCTGTAAAAACTGAACAA
>NW_026623490.1:633379-648451 GCF_030028575.1 Malurus melanocephalus | reverse complement strand
CACTTTGAAAATTGCCTGAATGACTCTTGTCTCAGGGATTTTAGCCTTGCAGTTGACACCCCATCATGATGATCAGTGTTGATACCTACAGACTCTCTGAATTCAGCAAGGAGGATTATGGTGCCAGGGAAGAAAAGACTAGGAAACAAAGGAGAACCTGTCAGCTGCTGGAAGGAGACTCTGCTAATCCTCTTAGGGGATATCCATGCTGCTTTTCAAATAACTTGTTTGCAGTAAGAGTGATTTTGTTAAAGATAATATATAAGGCATTTTCTCATAAGCAGTGAGTCCAGTGAGGCACGGAGACATAGGCACTAGCCAAATAAACATTAACGAAGGAGCACCAGCTAGACAAAGCTGAGAGATAATGTAGAGGACAGATGACCTGGTAGCTTTAGTGTTGATATAAACTTGCAAAAGTCACTTCCCTGCTCTGTCAAAAATTTCCTGTGTGACCACATGCAAGCTGCCAAAGCCAGGTATTATAAGGAGATTATGGTTTACAGCTTAACCTTAGGCAAACACAGTCTGTCTGCAAATTTCACAAGAAATTAGGTRCCTAATTAAGAGCAGTTGTCTAAATACCTTTGTGAACATTGCCTCCAGCATATTTGTGCTCTACTGCTGAATGCACTTCTGTTCTTCTCAGAGGCATTGGAGGAATGAAGACCTTAAAGAGTAGGTTGATGGGGAAACATGTTTTGGACACACCTATCTCAATATGAAATGATGTACTAGAAGTACTTATTTTTCTCGTGGACTATAATGACAGGCTATAGATGTCCCACCACCATGTCTGTTAAACACATGCCAATGTTAAGGCACATAAATCCTGCTCTTTGTGGTTGAAAAGCTCCTAGAGGTTAGTACTATAACTTTCAGAAAATGAGTAGTAAATAAAACCTAGTGACATATACCCACTAAAATAATCTCTATGGAGTCCAAGGACAACTCACGGAAGTCACGCAGAACCTTGTAGAACATCCACACTTTAATAACATTTAATACTCCCTTTTGTGGCTTGAGCATTAACGCTGAGTGRCTGTGATGGTTTATTAAGGAGAATCCTACATGCCTTTTTCTGTCATCATAAATTGGATTCTTTTCCTTGTAGGCAGTGGGTGGCAAAATGTGCAGGCTGCAGTTCAATCCAAGTGATGATGTGACTGAGCTGGTGCTTTGCTCCATTTTTTGTTGGCTTCTGGTGTGGAATTAGTCTTGTTTTCTATATGCTGTACACTATTTTGGCATAAAATGCACACAGTTCACTTCATAATGAGCCTGACAAGTTAAATTAAGATGGGAGTGTGTGGCTGTGCCAAAGCTGTTATTAGAACGTTTGTGTTGCCAGAGTTTAGCCTCATTCAAATTTAATACCCAGCAGACCTATCTCTGACAGATACAATTTTACTGGTGTTTTAGACTGGTTGGTAAAGTTGTCCTCATCATCAGGCCAGGCCATAATTCCTTGACACAAATATACATGAAGCTTTAAAAAAAAAAACCCCACTCATTATCTGTAAAAGGGTGTGAAAAGCCAGAGCAACAGAACAAACATTTAAAATAAAAAAATTGTTTAAAGTTTGTTTTGGGTTTACAYGTTTTTAAGTTACCTAGTGGACAGGCACTTGTCCATTAGCCATGGGTGGTTGCACACACAAAGGCTGTGTGTGTGCATCTCCATGAAAGGTGTTGGGTTAAATTTGCACACTCACTGTTTTCCACTCGAATGGCCACATACAACATTCTCAGGGGAACAGTGAGCCCCGAACTGGCTGACACACAGTCTTGTAAATTCGCCCCCAGCTCTGGCAATGAAAGGAAGCTCTGCCTAGTCCACATTATCAGGTTCTACATCTCAGGTTGCTGATACTTCCTTAGAGTTGCATCAAATACGGAAGATCTGCTAACTCTAAATTTGGCACTACAATTACCTACCCCTCCAGGGCTTAYAGACTTGTGTCTGCTACAAATAAGCATATGGAAAAGCCTAATTCAGAAAGGGAAAAGATTTGATAAACAACTAGATGCTGGTTTAGTCCAAATCACAGTGGAACTTCGAAATGAACAGCTCGTTCTGAAATTTGGGCTCAAAATCCTAGAGCCTCGAGGTGTTTTGACTAACCTAAGAATGTTTTATCTTTCTATATTTTGTTCCAAACGTTACAGTATAAAAATATTTAGATTTGGAGATCAAASCCATCACTAAGGTAAATTTGTGGTAACTGTTGGAGTGTATCAGGTTTGTCTCATTTAAATAATTTAAAATGTATTTTGGGACAGTCAGCTGGCCATTCTCTACTTGTTTTAAGAAATGAGCAGGTCCCAAAACATCTTAGACTTTTTGCATTCTTACATGTAAAACTGAGCCTAGAGTCAGTCACCTGCTAATAGGTTTCAGAGAGTAGTAATATTGAAAATGACAAAAAAACAGAAAGGCAAGGATRAAGACTGAAATAGCTTCAGTAAAAGGCACAAAGAAATGTATATCAGAAAAGCAGTGTGAAAAACAAAGTTATCATCCAGTTTTTTGACATTTTATGACCACAATGCAGCATAAATTTCAGATAAACATGAAGCAATAAGGTACTTTACTAATCAACTTGGTCACTGCATCAGGGAAAAGTATCTGAGTGCTAATGATTCCCACTTATTTTTAGCCAAGTCTCTGTTTTCTTTTTGTGAAATAAGTCCTGCTGCTAGACACAAAAAGAAAGAAGTGTACCTTATACTAAGAATCAGGATATATTGACAAAAAATTCAGGTCTGTGAGACATAAGCAGTTWTGAGAGATTTCATTATACTTTCCTTTCCCTTGTAAACCTTTGTGGTCAGAGAGGATCTTTGTAGAAACCAGAGGAATTTTACAAAAAACGGACACTTCTGTTTCCCTGGTGTCCCACTCTTCAACATGCCAAGAGGTTTTAAAAACATGTATATATTCTCGGCTTAAAATAACACTGTTTATTTCACCCTGACAAAAATGTGCCAACTGTTTTATCCTCTAAAAAGATTAGTGAAATCTTTAAGTTGGAATCAATAGAGATGTGTAGAAACTTGCTTGGATTAAATACTGTTCAGTTTACATTTTACTTTCTTTTCCCTATCCCACTTTCCCTCTCTCTTTCAGAAAGGAAGACCTGCACATAAGATTTCCTGAGAAAATCTCTGTATTTAGCAGAAGGGAGTTACTGTGTTGTGTTCTTCTACTGATTGTACCAGTGATATATTTGTTATCARTGTATTTTGGCTAATGATCTGCCATAGCTGGAAACATTCAGATCCTGAACACTTGACACAATTCAGTAAAATAATATGTACACAATATAATGTGTGCACATAATATGTTCAGTGACACATGTGTACAACACACACACACACACACACACACGTGCATATACATCCATATATTCTCATACACATGCACACTGCAATGAGGACCAGGGCTCATAAATTCTGTAAGACCTTTGTACAGATCGTAAATCAACTTATTATGAGCTTTTCTGCTTCAGTGTTATGAAATGGAGCCAAAAGTTTTTAATGTAATTTGATGTGACTTAAGCCAAACATGAAAAAGCATAAAAAGAATGTTCAGCTGGGACACAATTCATGAGGACCAAACCAGAAGTGCTTTCATAAATCTGCTTGCATGTATTAGGATGAAGACAACTTATTAAAGGTCTGTTCAAGTGTTAGAAGGCAATATTTTGCACATGAAAACATGGCATAGCTTCATGGTTAAATTATGATATTAAGGGGAAGAAGTAAACAGTACAGATAACAAACATATCCCAGAGATGGTGAATGCAATCACAGTGGACTAGAAACACCCATGGAATAATGGACGCTCTGCTGGACTATGTGAATTGTGTAGTGCTTGCTTCCATTGGCTGGAGGAAGCTGGAAAAGGAAGAGTTCATGGATGACTCTGCAATGAGCAGAGGGAGATGAAGAGCAGGAGCAGTGAGGTGCCAAGTGTGAGCATAACAAGCCACCCTTTCCTGCATTACCAAAAACATTCACCTCAAAGCAGGAGCCATGATAGATAAGTACTTTAAACCTTCAATGAAAAAAAAAAAAGGAAGTTTAAAGAACTGAAGTGATTTCCTCAAGTCTGACAATAAATCAAGTGGAAGAATCTAGAGCTCCTTACTGCTAAACTTACATTTACACTCCTCAAAGATAATACAGAAAACATCTGGATGCTTACATTCAAAGTGATTCCAAAACTCGGGTTATTCAATGACAAATTACTTGCGTGCTGTGTCTGAATTTGGACATGCAAAGATAGCTCACAGCTAAGCTCATAACTTAMTCTTTCCTTCTTTGCATTTGCTCAACTTTAAACAGATAATATTTTCATGAACTTTCAGAGAAAATAAGTGGAAAGCAGATTATGTTTTCAGTGGAGCAGTAGATATAAAACAGAAAAAACTGTGTGAAAATTTCTTGAAAAATAATCTTAAAAAGACTGGAGCAAATAGTTCTAGAACATTTTCCAGAAATGCTTTTTCATGGTGTGAAATGCAAAAAGTTGCTGAAAATGATTTATTAATATATTTATTTTATTGAAGTGTTTATGACTTAGAGAAAAAATGTTAACAGTAGCAAAAAATAAGTCGTCTATATAGAGATAGGAGTGAGTGGAAGATGATGGTACTTAAGGAGGAAAGACTGTCTTTAGATCAATATCTTTTCTTGCGTTTTGCATATCAAGATTCACTCTGAAACCCTCCATAAGGTGCAGAGGGATTTTATTGCACCTTTTTTTACCTCTTATAGTGAGTGCAGCCAGCTCATGTTCCTGCTGCCACAGTGGAGAGGGAAGAGGAAAAGTATCTGGCATGGAGCTCATACCTGAGTGCTGAAATATGTTAGAGACACAACTGCTTAACACCATCCTGGCTACCAGGCTGCTACTTCAAGACATCATGGAAAATTTTGGAAAAGCTGACAGAGGAAGGCATTTTACTGACAAATTAGTGACAATGAAGAATAGTGATTGGACAAGGGAGCTGACTTTAAACTTAAAGGAGATAGATTTAATTTGGGTATTAGGAGAAATTCCTATGTGTGGGTGGCAAGGCAAAGGAACAGATTGCCCAGAGAAGTTGTGGACACTCCACCCCTGGAAGTAGACAATGYGGACAAGATTGGATGGAGCTTTGAGCAAYRTGGTCTAGTGGAAGGCATYGTTGCCCATGGCAGGGGATTTGAATCTAAATGATCTTTAAGGTTCCTTCCAACCCAAACTATTCTATGATTCTRTAAGAACAGAGAAAGCAACTTACATGAAAGCAACTTACATGAAAACTTTTAAGGGTACATTAAAAGAATAGGTTCAAAAATGGGTTGGTATAACAACTAGAAGTTTAGGAATGTTTGACTGATTTGATTTATGTAGATTATATTTTGCCTATTAGACTTCTAATGTTTACTTGAGGTTAAAAAAAGAGTTAAATGGATTGTCATTGTTTAGTGATTGAGAGTCTACTGATTGCAATGAGTTACACCCACTGGTTTTAAGATAAACATACATAACATGCCTCATTCATGGGTAGAAGGCTAAGACTCAAYATTTAAAATGGTTTAACTCACACTTAAGGAGTAGGCACAGAATTATTTCTAAGAATCTGGTTTAGGAAGCAGAGAGTCTATGTGTGTGTTTATGTCAAAGTCCTCCCAGCTTATTTTCTCAGTTCTCAGGGCAGGTCTGCAGAGAAAATGAAGGGAGAGTTCTGTAAAAGCACAAAAGATCATTCATGAACTTTTACGTTTCAAAGTACCTGTAATGGATGCTGACAGCTCTTTTTGTGGTTCTGTGCAATAGGAACAGGATTCACTTACACCTTGAGGTGGATTCAGTCAACATTTCTTCCTGTCATGATCTTTCCAGTGTTCTAGGTTTAGTTGTGGTAACATAGATTTTATATATATATATATATATATATTTGCCACAGCAAGCTAGAGGAGAGTACAAATAACCTGCACAATGTTTCTCCTGGCTTTAGAACAGAATTTTTAGAAATGAGTAAAAATACACTCCCTGTCTCCTCTGCTTCCGTGTTCAACAGTCCTATCTGCATTCTCACACGTGTTATCAATCACTCCACATCCATCTTAATAGAGTCAAACTTCACTCTCTTGCCTTTCAGCACCATGCATACTCTACATATTCCTGTAGGTCACCAACTTTCCTAACTATCTCGCAACTTAAAACTTCAGCTGAAATCCAGTTAATTGAACAATGGCCATAAAAATTAAAACCAGGCATGATCCGTTAATGTGTTTCTCTTTTCAAACGAAAACAATAAATGATGTCAGCATTGCAWATATTTTTTGAAATGATCAGGAGAGATTAGAAGGTCCAGAAGAGCATTTTAACAGCAGTTCTTGYCCACTTCTTCAATATGTCTGAACARATTTAAAYAYAACATTGTGCCTGAAATATTTCAGAGACCTAAGGCCTCTTTTGTAAACTGCTATTCTKTTCATTTCATTGCTCACATCACATCACAAGCAACAGTGGCAGATGCCATGCTTGAAAGGAAAATATATTTAAAAGAGATTTGAGAGACCAAGCAACTGAAAATGTATTTTTTGTTGTTTGCATTCTATTGTGAATTGCCATCAGAATATGCCTTTGATCCTATAATTGCTCTGCTCTGTTGTTTATGCTACAAGAGGAGGTGCATCTTCTAGCGCATCCATTTTGATATTATTCTTTGGATGAACTATTCCAGACAGGCTTGGTTTTGGATGACTGAATCCCCCTTTAAACAAATAGTATCAGATGTGTGATGTGCAGGCACAAGCTTGATCCCAAGATCGTACTTGCTGTCATCCCAAAATTCTACTTGCTGCAAAAATAAAACCTAAGATTCAGAAAAAACTCTTTACTTTATAAATGCAGCAGCTGTCTGTTCACACCTTTCATGGGGTGTTTGGGCCACCCAGATGGAACAGTCACAAATCAAAAYGGAACTCCCATCCTGCTGTTAAACACTCCCCAAAGATAAGAGCAACAGGCCTGKAACATCGATTATCTCACCCGCCAGAGACAGCAATGGCGGTTCAGAGTATCTCGYTCTTCTGACAGTTTGTTGTAAAATAAAACAGATTCCAGGACAAAGAAGTTCAAATGTAAAAAATAGTCAATAGTGTGGCTTTTGTCCATAAAAACAGAGTGGTGCATGTGATCATAGCAGATGCAAATGGAACTGTTTCTGTGACTGATTAATGACATGGCAAATGCATTCAGCTTTGGTGATGGGCTTCTGCTTCAATCGTAGAGAAAGTCACTGAATTGTTTTGGGGGASATTTGAGCTACACATGAATTTATTTTATGTTCCTATGACTGGTTTTGACCTCTACTCTTTTGCTTTGGGTTAGAGATACTTCTCCCAGTCCTTTTCTCTGAAAACTTCAATTTAATTAAGAGCAAAGCAGGAATTAAAAAAAAAAAAAAAAAAAGAGCTTGGGTGGGTGAACTAGCACAACTTGCCCATACTTTCTTTAGGTCAGGGATGTGATTCTACATACTTCTCTTGTTATGCATCATGACCAGTATTCCAGAACTCCATATGAGTCTCAGCTGGGGATTTAAAGTTCAGTCATCTTATGTTTCCTAGAACAGTAGRCTGGACACTGGAAAATGAGCAACATACACTACCCTTCAGGTTTATCTAAAAACATTTCATGGCAGAAAGTACATCTAAGTGAGGGAATACTCTATGAGTCTGTCTTTTCTGGCTTTTTTCCATCACTCATACTGCATACATCAAYTTATATGCTGAGAACTGACATATTCACTGTGTTGGTAGTAATAGACCACATTGTTATTGTAGAACACAATGAACAAATTTCATTTGGCAGTAATATTCCTGCACTCATTGCTTTGTATACATTTATACATACAGTGATGACAATGATATTTTTTATTTCCTGTGCAATATTGCTACATTTTTATTATTTTTATGGCCTTTGTCACAGTACAAACATTGCTATCCAGTAGTAACAGAAGTAACCAACAGTAACCTGTAGTATAAAGTAGGAGTAATACCCAGMTAATACTGGGTATGAAGGAAGTAATAAATTCACCAGTGTTGCAAGAAAAATAGTTAAGAGGCTAATTGCTTCCCTTCTGTTTTTCCAGATGAGCATATACCAGTGATGAAGAAAGGTTAGAAAAYCAGTATGGCATGTTCTATTTCAGCTTTTCTTGAACAAAGTCCAAACAAATAAAGCAGAAGTAATTTTCATTTTTTATCACTATGATTTCTGACATGCCTAAGGTTCAGAAAACAGAAAGCAAATAAAAAGAAATCAGTTATTTTCATTAGAGGAAGGATTTACAATTTGGAATTTATTGAATTCTCAACATTTCCAGTGATTCTTGAAAATAATAATTAACATCAAAACACTCCTTTTAACTGCTATTTGAAGAATTTATTATGTGTGACCTAATGTYTAAATTGCAAGGTTCTGTGATACCTGAAATAGTTCTGTCTTCAGTTTAGAAGTGCAAAAGATCTTTTGCATGAAGATTCCTTCCAATGTGTTAATCTATTAATAAAAGAATAATTATTATGTGAAAAGAAATCTGACATATCTTACAAAAACTGTTCATTCTTTGCTTTTTCTTCATTAACATTTGAAAGATTTTAATCTCAAACAATTTTTTGTAGTTGTTTCTGACTGTGGCTTTGTCTGGTCTCTGCCTTCATTCAATTTTTTTCTAACCTGTGTGCTTTCCCTTTCCACTCCTGTGTAGCAGYAGTAACATTTCTTTTAAAAGAAGACAACTTAACACTGCCGATCTGGCTCGRGGCCGGCTGCACAGAGCCTCTCTGCATTTGTTCTCACTTGTCAGGRTGATTTTTACCATCCACATTCAAAGCCTCTGCAATCTACATGGACTCCCATGTCACAGCTCTGTGTTCCCTGGCAAGGTTATAAGAACCATACATAAAGAACAACCTTCCCTAGTTTTTATTAAATAATATGATAGCAGCACAAGCCTGATTTTTTTTTCTCCCCTGGGGAGGATTTAATAAACTTCCTATCAGTGTTTCTAAGTCTGTATAACACTAGACAGCCGTGTGGCTCTCCACTTTCGATGTGATTTTGAAGGCAGGCTTTGGAAAGTTGATAACATGTTTCACGACCTTCGTGTCTGGAAGCAGTTTCCCTTGATTGAAGTCATATAAGTTCAGCTAAGTTGGAGTGTGCTGTAAATATTTATCTGGCAGGCTGACATATAAAGTTGTTCTGAAATTACAAAGTACATTCCTGTCTTTCATGTATTATTACCACTTTTTTCAATACACTTGTGAGTGATATTATTTAGAGAACCTTCTATAAGTGACTTATCATTGCTTGTTGAAGTTCTCACACTCTGTTGTACAGTCATTTTTTTAGGATGGTAGCTCTTGAGTTGTATTACTTCCCTATCTTTTAAAACATAAATGTCTGATTATTCCAGAAGTGCAACAAGAATTTATACAATGAGGTAAGCAGGGTTTGCACAATTAGTTTTGAAGTCTGGTTTTGTAGTACTTATTTCCATGTAAGGATACAGATGTTTCCTATTGCTGGCAAATGTAGGGTGATGACAACTTTCTAATCATTAGGTCATTTGTCACTACCTATCAAATAATTATATGTAAAGTAATGCTTCTGGGCAGGAATTCTTTCCCAGAAACTGAAATAGTTCAACTCCAACTTCTGTATTTTCTTGGTATTTTTTCACTCATATTCTGAAACAAATTTTGTGCTCTACCAGTTACTGTATCTGAAAAGTAGAATTTTTTTCTTATAGAAAGGTTGTAAGACAGGTTCAATAATGTCAGGATGAATAGCATTAGAATGAGCAGTGCACTGCTGCTGAGCTCTCATTTGGAGTCCTTTCAAGTCCAAATATTTTGTTGCAAAGYRYATYTTGCAAGGTTTCTYWGTGGGCTTAAATATGAGGTGTTTCYRTGCRGTCGGAYATAGCTYTTATGGAAAGAGTAAGGAAGAGAACTGAGGTGATAAATCAGCTAATTTCAGCAGACATTTCTAATTTGCACCCATCTCAGCAGAAGTAAACAGTGATAGGTCAAAATAGTTGCAGAACAGCTCCCCTAACACCTTGTTTTCCCAGGCCAGAGGCCATTACAGCCCCTCAAACCCCTCATTCCCAAAGCCTTGTCACTGGGAGCTGTTAGGATTCAGTCACTGACTCCGACGTGCAGTTCCCCTGAATGTTAAAACTGGGGATAGTTTACCTTTGTGATAATTAATGTCAGGAGCAAACAATTGGCTTACATAAATAGGAAAAGTTTTGGTTTATGATACTGGATTAAAGTTTGTTTTAGTTTTGTGGGTTGTGGGTGGGTTGAGGTGCTGTGGGTTTTTCTTAATTTTTTTTTTTTTTTTTAATTGAAAAAAAATTAAATGACATAAAAGCCAGTAATTATTCTTAGAAGCCTGCCTCAGGCTGAACTGAAAACATTGCTTCTTCTTCCATCCTGACTGGCAGCAAAATAAAAAAAAATGTGGAAATTTTAGGAGAGAGTATTAACAAGTAAATACCCCGCACTTCAAAGCATTAAATGTAGTCATTAAAGCAGATGCATTCAAGAAATCTGATGCACAAGGAAAAATTTGGTTATTAATTTGTAAAAAAATCCCAACCCATCAATAATTCTATGTAACTAGAGCGTAAATTCTCACATTTCATGTTAAAAAACTAGTGAAAATGTGGTCAAATAGACCTGACAATTTAAGACCTAAGTTCCTCATGAAAACAAAGTAKTTGTAATATGGTAACTCTGTGTGCAGAAAAGTGAAGACTTTCCTTTGGTCTTTTGRCTTAGAGGGAGCTGAATAGCAGCAGAAATAAACTAGTTTCATAATATTTATTTAGACCAGACAAAGCAAAAATTGACTTCTGCAGCTTGGGATAGCTGGTCAGACTGGCGTCTGATCCCAAAACCTAGAGAAACTATGGAAACAGTAGTGGAGGTAAAAAGAAGTTAAATTATTTTCTTGTTCTATTTAACAGCAGCAAAATAGAGCACTTCTGAGATAGTATAATAGTATTCAATATTTGAGACTGATGGATAATARTATCATTTGATGTTTTATACTCTGTATCACAGTGATAATTTCTGGTTTTGTAGCATGCAAAAACACCCTTAAAGAAGCCACCTGCTGATACATACGTAAATAAGTTTTGACCATTTACAAGAGATYGCTGTTGAGAGGATACCAAGTTCAGTAAAGAATCTGCTGTCTCCCTAGCTGACTGCAGTCTTTATAAATGTATAAGAAAATCTCGTTTTGGTTAAAAAATGTCTGTATTTAATTAAAAAAACCTGAAGTGAAAATTGCTGCTTTTTCAACATTTGCGCAGTTCTGTTTTTCTTGTGTATTGGATCTGAGTTCAGTAGAGCACTTGAATCTCAATGGAAACATGACTTCAGGAATACCACTGCTCAAATCTTTAAACTCTTAAGAAGAAAATGATGTGTACAATTATCTGCTGCTATGGCTTTATAAAAACTTGTTCATTGTCAGCCTGGTAACTCACTGATGTCTGATTCTGCAAAGGGAATCCCTATTGTGACATGTGTCTTCATCCAGGGATTTTTGCTAATTCTGTGAAGAAAAGAATACTTGATAACTTATTTGCATTGGAAAGAACAGTGTGTGTGTGTATGTGAGTGTGTGTAACAGAGTGACATTTGATCCAAACCACCRGTATGACCCAGCTAAACTTGTGGTCTCATATGAGTTGAAAATTTATCCTCCAACATATATYTTGCAGGAATTCAACAAGATATTGATTCAGTATGTTATGGTAGTTTCACTTTCCATGAAGGTATCACTCACTGACCTGGATATAATCACATTAGCAAGACCACGAACTGCTTAAAGCAGAGTGAATCATATTGACTTTACACCCAACAGAGTCGTGATACAGTCAAAGGTATGCAAAAGGAAGACTTCTCAGAAAGAAGTTAAATGTTAAAACTGAAAATGTAAAACTGGGAGYTTGGAGCTGTGTTCTTAACACTGTCAGAGTGTTGATATGGAGTGTTTGGCCAGATACTAAACTTCCCTGTGTTTTTCCTGCACCTTTMTTTAGTAAGTTAGACTGAGGTTTCATTTTTTCTCTTATTGTGTTTWTGAAGTGTTTTGCAACTCTTAAGAGGGAAAATGAGATTGCAAACGTAAAGTTAAAAGGTCATCTTTGCATTTAAGTAATGATACCAATTTATTTCAATCCAGAAAAGCCTTAGAGGGTAGCAGTGTATTTCTTTTAGCTGAGCTAGTAGATACAGTGTGACAGACAGGGCTTGCTTGTTACTGTTCATATCTAGTTYGCTGAAATTAGCCGATTCTGCTTTTTGTCAAAAGCAGATTATGGGAAAGATAGAGCCAGTTTAATCCAAAAGGCTGATTTCTGTGTTCCAAAACCTAAGCTTTTCACACAGTGGTGGCAAAGACTAATGGAATTGTTGGCAGTGTTGGTGTCTGCTTTGCCATACTACAGTATTTAGAGTATTTTGGCTTAAACACTTTGCAGAAGTGTAACACAGAAGGTAYACCCAATAAATCTACACTTACTTTGCTCCAGGTTGTATTGACACTACTATGATTATTTTACTGCTTCAAGTAGTAAGTGAAGTGAAAATATTTTTCTAGGCAGAGTAAGATTTGTGTATGGTTCATTACACTGTGAGTGTTTAACAGTATAACATCTTTGTTTCCATGACTAAAAAGTCTCTGCACTTTGTCTAGTGCTGAGATTTCAAGCCTTTGGGATCCTCTTTGATGTARGTGCAATAATTCCTGAATTACTGTCCTCCAAAAATTAGATAACTCACTGCTGTTTGCAGGTATTCTACTCTTTAAAGGAAAATCGWATCATTTTTGTGTCATCATTTTTGCTCCTGATACTTTTTAGCTGAATAAGTATACTGCTACAATGGAGATTATGGAAATAATTTAAACAAAGGCATGGAGTTTAGCACTGAAGAAAGAATCAAGTCAATGTTTTACCTATATTTCACATGTGATGAATACTTGAATACCTATCTCTCTATTCCAATAGAGTTCTTGTAATTTTAGAGACATCTAGAAATGCATGTTTTCTTACTGTGGGCTTCTCCTATTTTTCTGTTTTCCACCTGCTTTTACTCTTTCCATTATTGCATTAGCATGCTGTGGTTTAACATGCTTGTTACGTCAGGGATGGTGATGTACTCCATTCCTTTTGCATGCAGAACAGAATTGACTTATTCCTAAAGAGGAAAAGAAGAAGAAGAAGAAAAAAAAGACATTCAATCTTTTTTTAAGTTAAAATGTTAAAAAATCTTTACATTAGTAACAGGAGAGGTCCAAATTTACCTCAGAGATTAGACTGCTGTTTTAAAACATGTGGCCTAGTGATTCCTTATGGCAGTCGCCTCTTGTCAACTGCAGCCTTCACTTGCCCAGAGCAAACCTCTTTCATCTTGAACACAAATTTAACCAGCAATATATTAAATAAATACTGCAATATATTTATGTAACTCAAATAAAAACMTCTGGATATAAAATATCCTTCACAGAGATTTAGTAAAAAATAAATTTACATCTTCAAGTTTTCATTTAAGTTCTGTAATATTTTGCTTGCATCTCTGGACCTGAGCACTAGAGGAGTTCTAAGTTAGGAAGAGGGACTACATGGAGTTCTTCAGTTGTCTTAAATCTTTCAAAACATATTCCACCTTAAAATCAAGTCTGAAATGTCAGCGATCTGAGATTTGTAGCATTGTAGGTGAGAGACTCAATTTCAGCAGAAGAAAACATCATCTATCTTCCCTCCGTACTTTTGAGAACCTGCCCCAGCTGGATCTTGGCAGCATTATGGATATCCATCACGGCTAACTGTGCTTGTCTGGAAGCAGCACGCTGCTCTGCCTGTTTTGGAAGCCCTGATTTAAACATTTCCAGCTCATCAGCACACGTGAGTCTCCATAATGAAGTCACACGTGTTCTCCCAGAGATGCACTTTGTAWTCTCGTTAGTGCCGAAGCTGCTGGAGGTGGACATGGCTCTGTGCCTCTCCGTGAGCATCTCCAGAGGGCTGGTCTGAGCTGCTTTTGTCAGACACAAGGAATGTTGCTGTGAACTTTACAATTATTAGACAAAAAAATTACAGACTCTGTCTGTCACCCAAAATACWGCAATTTACTTCTGATGACTAATGTTCTGGTAGCAAACTGCACATAATCTATTTTGATTTACTGTGATTATGGTATGTCCCCTCCAATGGCTTTTTCTTCATTCTCATAGAGGTATTCTTCTCCCTAAATCCCAGAAATGCAGCTATGAGATGGAGAGACATATGCATGTGATTAATCAGTGGATGATGAGAAATCAGTACCCTGCCTTCATTATTTTACGGTGCTTAAARTTTCCTAGTTATTAAAGATGAAAGAATGCAAAGAAGGCTTTGAGGTGTGTAGAAAATTCAACATCTGGATAGCAATGGGCATAGCTGAGTGGGGATGAGGTTTTCTAGGGCAAATTTTTGTTTAAGTCTTCCTTGCACAGCAAATGAAAGCTGGGGSTATCATTTACAATGGCAGAGGGCTGTGGGATCAGTCTTGGTTACAATGGCTGCTTCTATTGGCTCCGCCAAAAATAACTTAGAGGRGTAAAAGAATTAAAATGTTAACTTTACCCAGAGAAAGAAAAATAATCTGCTATTTCTACAAACAGCCTTTCACTGTCTCTCTGCAGCTGCCTCAGCAGTACTCAGTAGGAAAAGAAATAGATTTTAGTTGTTATTAAATGCCATATGAAAATATGTGTGGAAGTATCCTCTGAAATATGAGGTTGATTGATTTTATTTTGCTTTACAAACATAGATGGATTACACATTATTGCACAGCTTCTGAAGGGTTCAATGGTGCTTTTTACAGATATTTAGAGTTATCTGGAAAACACATGAGATGCATAAAGAATTTTTTTCTTTTGAAATGTTTAAAACTGGAGATGAAGATTTAAGTGCTGAATGTTGAGGTACTTCTTAT
>NW_026623490.1:616423-633172 GCF_030028575.1 Malurus melanocephalus | reverse complement strand
CTGACATGAAGTGAGGAAGTTATACAGCACAAGTTCAACCTGCAATTAGCAGTGTTTATTTTTCCCATTCATTGCTTCTCTCCTCTAACAGAGATAGGTAATGGTTGGGTGAAATGTRTGGACATGATTAACCTGTTTTTAGATAGACAACAATAAGATTACTGGAATTTAGCAAATGTTATTTCAAATGGCTGTTGCATTTTATTTTCTAAAGTTAACTGTTTTACTGAAATAAATATATGATAGACTGACACTCCATCTGTGAATCTGTCTGTGTCCAGAATGTTTCCCAGGACCTCCTTAAAAGAAGATACTTTTTATAGTGTCAAGGGTTTCTTTCACATTAGATAGCTCTAAATATTGGAAATATATTCACCAAATGGTTATATGTCATGGCATCCCATCATTATTAACTAAGAGATGGTTTAGTGAAAATCTGGCTCCATTTCTTTCCATCAAATCAAGTTGCAACAGCTAATGAAAACTGAGTCTTGAGARGTCTCAGGAGTGTATGATTTTCTAATTAGATTGATGTTTAGATAAAACTRATACAGAGGTGGCCAAATATTTTGATGGGGGATGGGCAGGGGCTATATAACTCCTGCACTAAAGTTAGGAGCTTGCTTCTCTCTCTTACTCTCTTACTGGAGTAGTGGAACCTCTTTAACCCACACTGGTGACAGAAAGATTTGAATGGCCGTGTTTTTGTGGTTTAGAATGTATGAAAAAAATGGCCATATTTTTGTGGTTTAGAATGTATTGAAAAGTTTCCAAGATGACTGCATTATAGGAACAGTGTTGAACTGAAATGAAGGGACAAGGCTTGCAGAGCAGAAGGGGCAGGAGGAAAAAAGGGACAGCGATGGTCAACAAGTGATTTTTTACCTAGGAAGAAAAATAATTTGCAGGCACAAATTATTAGAACAGGATGCCATCTCAACACAGCCCAGTTCTATCATGGCGGTGGAGTCTGTGCTGCTGTAAATTATAACTTAGACCTGGCATGAAAAAGAGGCACACAAACATTTCTCCACTGCTCTTAAGCACTATTTTTAGATATCTTTAGTGTTTTAAACTCTGCATTCACAYCCACATCATACTTGAGTTATTCCTGTTCTTTAAAAAATCCTGCAGACTGGAYAATCTTGAAAGGTTTTAACCTGTTGGATGTGGCTGGCTTCCAGGAAATTATGGCAAGGCATGCTTTAGAGCATGAAAAATGTCTTTTGAGGAGGAAATAAATGCTTTGGGGGAAAGAGGGTGTCACTAGCCTGTAAAGGAGTCATCATTCTTTCCCAGACTTTCTAAGGGACTCTGGAAAACAGGATATTGTACCTAGACTGCTGCACTCAGAATTGGCTCAATTTGCAACTGGGTTTATGGCACCAGAGACACAAGGAAGGCTTCATTCAAACCAGGACACCAGTCTTAAATGATTCTTCTCAGGACTTTGATGTGGTAAATAAATGACAAATGTGCATCTTTATGAACTCAAGAAAGCAAAAGAGGAACTTAACRGCACCCCAACTTTATTGGCAAAAAAGGAAAAAAAAAGGTGTTGGGAGCTGGAGCAGCTCAATGGCCTCACTTTCAAAGTCATGATCATTCCTTTAGGGACCACAGGCTCAAAACTAGCAGGGTTCAGTGTTTCTGCTGCTGTTGAGCATGCAATCATCTCTGAGAATATGTTTCCTAAAAATACTCACACCCTAAGCTAAATTATGCATCCCAGCATTTCAGTTATAGTTAAAAAATACAATAATAGAGCAGGTTACCCAGAACATGTATTTTAACTGTATTTATTTCAGCTGTATTTTAACTTAATGCAGACCCTCATGAGGTCTGCAGGGGGAAAAGGGATATGGTATTTTTCCAAATATGTGTAAAAATCAAATCTTGATTAAGTGTTTCAAATTAAAGACTATTTTTTTAAAAAGTTTTCATAATTATTTCCACACATAATTATTTGCACACTATTATGATATATTTTATAAAAATATTGGAATAGTTATCTGAATGTTAACAAATCCCAAATTTCTATAAATGAAATTTCACAATAATGCAAGGATTTTCTTTTAAAAGTGTAGAGTTTAAAATAAAATATAGGCCTTTTTTTAATTCTTAAAATAAAACCAACACTCACTAATTGGAATGTTCTTCCTGTTTAATTTCCATTTTCTAACAAAAAACTTAAGCAATGCAAGAAATCAGTCTGATCATAAAGTCTTGGACAAAATCTCCCGTATGTACTTCCAACCTATAACTGCATCTCTAGCTATCTGGATTTTAAAGAAACAAAATTATATTTTTCACATATGCTGAACAATAGCAGTTGTACCTTTCCAGTCAGGGTAGGTAGGAAACATTTCTGAGGACAGATGGGATGTCAGACCTTTGCAGTTTACACTTTCTGGCTGCAGTTGTACCTATACATCTGTATAGAAATTTCATGACAGATGCTTAATGCTTAATGGAATAAAAAAATTCACAAGTAAATACATGAGAAGTTTTTAATTAGCATGCATAATGTTCCTGCAAAGGCTTCCAGTTTATAAAACATTATTTACAGTTAGTTACATTTTACAGTTAGGTCTCCAAGATTCACTATTATATTCAGTGTTTCAGAACAGGTTCATTTCACTTTTACTYAGTCAGCTTCTTATGCTCTACTTTCTAAAGGTACTTTGCAAATAATAACAATAAATCCCAAAGGAATGGTACATATTGAACTGGCATCTTSGTAGCAGACATGTTTTAAATGCACTGTAGACTGAAATAGAAGGCATYTTAATTGATATCTGCAAAGACTATCTCCTTGGTTATGAGACTGCCAAAGAAAATACATTCTCACAGCRCAGCTAAAAAAGCCTTTTGGTGCTTGCAAACAGAAATGTGCAAAAGCAAGAAATCCATTGCTTGGGTGTTTGACATTTACTTCTATTTGAATTTGAAAGGAAATATAAAAATAACAAAGGTCTCTGTGGCAAAAAAACCCAAAAAATTATTATGAATTAAATTTCAGCCTAACTGCAATACTTAGTTAAAAATTTGTAAGTTGTATTTAGAATGCCTGTAAAAATGCAAATTTTTATTATTTAGAAATAATTTAATATCAATGACAGTGCTTTTATTATTTTACAATTCTTATATACTGTTTTATGTTTTATACTAGACCTTAGTTTAAAATTATTTGTTTACACTCTTTTTTTCAACCTTTTTGAATCCTATTGTGAGAAAAAATTGCCTCTGACATAAAGATTATTTTTCCCTTCAGAATGCCTTTTCTGTAGGGGTTCCACAGCAAGCTTTAAAACKTTGAACTAGAAAATTAGGTGAGTCCATCACCCTTTAGATTGGCATCTGTTTTCAGTGTGGCAGATTGGTTGCATTTTGCTGCCGTAATAAAACAGCTGCTACTGTAACTTGTAGTGAATGACCACCTTTCTTGTTCCAAGTAGTACTYCTCTTATTTGATGTTAAAATGGAGTTTTACACATTCATTCAAGGTGTCAAAATTTATTTTAACAGATGAGATACTTCAAAGTAGAAATTAAAATGAAACATTTAAAATGTTGTTCAGCACTTCTATTTAGATTTTTCGAGATACAGTTTAAAATGTAAACAATAAAATATATGAGGGCTATGATTTAGAAACTACTGAAACCTAGAGAAACTCATTCCTACATCACAGCAAGACTGATCAAAAAAGTAAAAAAAAAAAAGAAAAAAGCATTCCTGTTTAAAACAAGTTTCCAGATTATTTTCTCCAGAGTGAAGACATGCAGTCATTCCTCTGCAGAAAATTAGAAGATTTTCTCTGGGGTTTAGTCTAAATTTTTGGCTTGCAGAAATCATAATAACTCTGTGGTGTTCACTAAGAAAAGATTTCTGATATGGAATGTAAAATATCTACTTTTCAACTGAAATTTAATGACAAGCTTCAACACCTTTCTTTCAAACTCCAGTGAGTTCAACTGTTTCCTTCCAGATGCAGATCAGTTACAGCTCTGGYGTTCAGTGTTCAGTTCTTTAGGTCAGGAATGCTCTGTTATAAATCTGGAGATCACTTTCGGTTCTCGGTGTCAACTGACAAATCAATTGTCACATAAAGWTTAATAAAAACTTCAGTTTCAATTCAGTTACTGTTAGGACTTTCTATTAACCATTCCTAAATGTAGTTATTGCAGCCTCTAGCTCTTAGGATAATTTCTAATTTATTAAAAGACAGTGTTAATATGTAGCCAAAAGGCTGGTCTTTATGGGCAAAAGGCATTGTTGATTTTATCAGTACATCTGCAAATAACAAACTTCTGATTAACACCATGGCAAACGAAAATAATACATAAATTGACAAAAAGCCTCACACTGCTGATTTCTTAGTGTCCCAATTCTTCAAAGCAAGAAARTTCTTTAAGATGTGACTAGGATGACAGTATCCCAAATCATGGCATTTTTAAGAGAAAATAAATGGCAGCCTYTAAAAATCTGAAGGAGGAGGAGGGAGTAACTTAATTGGAGAGAATGACTGCCTATAAAAAAAAGTTTTACTCCTAAATTACCTTTAATGAGAGGTTGAAAGATCAATGAAATCACAAAAGAATATCTAGTCTTCATTGTTGTGACACTTCAGGGAGATGTATAACATGCTTTCTTCCCAGCAGCCAGCCAATTCTCCAGGCAGTCGTRCATAATGCAACAGAACTCAGCTGTGACCAGAGGATAGTAATATAATTTCATTAAAAATTAGTGAATGAGTCAGGTTAGATCCCTATAAATAAAAATGCTCTTTAAAATGTCATGCTTACATGTAGGAATAGACAAAACCTCTGTGCATATTATTTATTATGTGTTYCACTAGTACTGTGAAGCTGACCTCAACTTGTCTGGGGACTGCCTTGTACTGGGCAGTGGATCAAAACRTTGTGACCTGTCTAAATAATGTTTTAAACCTTCTGTGTTTGAAGATCTGCCTCTTTTCAGTCAGAGAGAGCTAACAGGCATTGCTGGTTTATTTCAGATGCAAAACTTATTGCTGTCATTGACAATTTTCATGCCAACGTTGAACTATTACCCTATGCTCAACAGTGTGCTAAAAAAACCTGAACAAACCTAAACTTATTAATTAAGTTGAGGGATTTTTCTTCCTATAAATGAACTGAACCATGATTATGCAATCTTTTCAAATTTATCTTGTTTTCAGAGCTGACACTGAGGTATCTGTCTTGGACTACAAATGGGGGATCTGATCCAGAGTTACAGACTCACAGAGTAGTTGAGACTGAGGAAGGGAGCTCTGGAAGTCATCTTGTCCAGCACACCTTCTCAGGCAGGGACATCTAGATGCACTTACCCGGGATTAAGTTTTACCCGGGATAAGTTTTAAATATCCCCAAGGAGGGAGACTCCACAGGCCGCTTAGTGACCTGTGCCAGTGTTTAGCCACTGTCACTGTAAAAAMRTGTTTTCTATSTTCAGAGGGAACCTTTTGTGCTTCAGTTTGTTCCCATGGCCTCTGGTCTTGTTATGGGCACCAGTGGAAGGACTCTGGTTCTGCCTTGTGTACGATCCCTTCAGACACACGGATGAGATCCCCTTGAGCCTTCTCCTGGCTCTCCCAGCTTTTTCTCACAGAGGAGATGTTTCTGWYCCTTAATCACCTTTSYCCCTTTCTGAGCTTCATGAGATYCTTGTCAGCCCAYGTCACCAGCCAGCTGAGGTCACTCTGGACAGCAGAGGAGGACCCTCTGGCATGTCAGCCACTCTTCCKAGTTTTKTGTCATTGGCAAACATCCTGAGGATATGCTCTGTCCCAGAATGGTGATCATTAATGGAGGTGTTAAACAGGACTGGAACCAGTGTTCACCCCATGGGCACAGCAGTTACTRACATCAACTGGACTTTGTGCCACTGATTGTCATGTCCTGAGTCTGGCTGGTTTTCAGTCCACCTTGCCCTGTCCCCATCCTGTTCCTTCTTCTTTATGAGCCTACAGTTCCATGGATCCTCCTTCTTGCCCTCTTGCTGATACAAGTGATGCTTGTTTTGTGCCAGTCCTCAGGCACTTTTAATCACGACTGTTTGAAGATAATTGCGAGGGGCCTTGCAGTGGAATCTGCCAACTCCATCACTACTTGTGAGTGTATTCCATTAGAGTCCAATTTGCTTCAGTACTCACCATCCTCCTGATCCTCTGCTACCATGGGTAAATCTTCCTTACTCCATGTTTTCCCCCATATTTCTTGAACCTGGGATTCCTAAAGACTGGACTTACTAGTAAAGACTGAAGTGTAGAAAGCATTCAGTACCTTGGCCTTTTCTTCAACAATACCCACATTTTTCCTCGTCTTCCTTTTATCACCTATATATTTGTAGAAGCCCTTTTGGCTGCCTTTGACAATCCTTGCCAAATTCAATTCCATTTGGGCTTTGGCTCATCTCATTCCTACATGCCCAGACAGAGTGTCTGCATTCCTCCCAAGCCCTACATTCCTCMCAAAACCTATATTTATGTTGCTAAATAGAAAACAGTGAGACAGACAAATAAACTGTCAGCTATCTGTATTCCTCGTTGTCATGCTTCTACACACTGTCTAGTCATTAATGGTGACWAATGTTCTCTGAGACATAGTCTTGGCATGGTTTTGTGGATAAAACGTGAGCTCAGGACCATCCCCCATCCATTCAGGACTGCCGCAGATATTGAATTTTTACCGATATTTCCTTGTTTATGCCAAAAGTTTTTTGATCTCTAAGGTGCTCATTTACCTTCCCAGCTTACCCCTTAGCAAGTAACATGCACATGTAATATTGTCCTATGAAGAAAACCCTCTTGTAGTAGGCTTCAACATTGCATTTTGAATACAAAAAAACAACACACAAAATAGAACGTCATTTGCTACCTGGAAACAGCACAGGATTAAGAACAGACATAGGGCCAAATACTCAGAGATGTGAATGTGGGAGGTCTGGGCTAATTTGRCTCATATCTGAAAAATATTCATAGACTGGAGGTATTTAACTACGTAAGTGTAGTCTAACAGATCTCAGGTCTCTTCATGACATGTTTTGGTCAGCAGATGTGACTGAACCGAAATTCCTTCTTTAACAAGGCATAGATTGCCTGCTAATTTTCCATTTCGTCTTCACATCTTGCCTCAAGGGTCTGCACAATCCTCAGCTTTTTTACTGTGAGAACATTTTATAAGATCATCTCTTCAATTTAGGTGATCAGAAAACCATTTTTGCTTATGCTGGGCAGTGTACAATATTACTCTGATTAAGACCATATGGAAAAGTAGCTTATTTTTCATTAAATTTACTCTGATATAATCTGGAATTGTGGCAGATAWATTTACCATTAATGTTGCATAAAAAGATCTCTGTTCTGTTTTAACCAACCATTCAGGAGATGCCTAATGGAATTGACAWCTTCCAAAGACTGGAATGGAATTATTTTATATATTTGGAGAAATTTTGGCATGTTGTCCTAAAAAGAGAGGCTGCCAATAAGAGAGCTGTATCAGGTAGAGATTTCATTACATTGATTTGGTTTGTTCCCATGAATACCTTCTTTGAAGGCTGGAATTGTAAAAAAAATGTGAATTTCTCCTTTCTTTTTCTTTCTATGTTTAATGTAAAAGATGTTTGTTCTTCCCTAACAACAAGGTCCCAGCCCTGAACTGACAGCACTAGATAGTGAGTAGGTYTCAATTCTGCCCATCCCATCTTGCYATTTTAACAGCTAGCATATCCCACACTTGCAACATCTAAACCATTTCTCCTGACAGTGGCATGTGCCCAAAGCTCTGTGAAGAACGCTGGGCACCAGCTGGTATTTCATACTAAAGCACAAAGCTGAGAAGGACATTAGGACTGACACTGCTGACTGCCTGCACCAGCAATCAGTACAGGGAAGGACATTACGAGGTTATGTGAGCTGAGGGACTATGACTTCTTTGCTTTTGGACTGTCAGAATGACAAAAGTCATTTCCCACTGGTCAGGCTGAGCCCASGAAAGAGTGAAATACTGACCAGAAAAGGGAAAACCTTTGAATATCTGATTAAAAAAAAAAAAAAAATTGCTTCCACCTTTTATTGAAGAAATACAGCTGCCATTCATAAAARTGGTGCAAACCTCAGAGATCTGACTTCTTGCTGACACTGGATGAGCAGGTACCATGTTTCCAAATATGTCTTCTCTCCAACTGGCTGGGGAAATTAATTCCCTTCTGTCTAATTAGAATTTTACTGCAGTAGTCTGCAGTTTTTCCTGATTCCCTTAAAGACTACTTTGACTGTGTGGTTAGAAAATGAATGTGACTGTCATAAACACATTCCAGCTGATATGAAATTGCCTTTCTACCTTCCTTCTGCTTCTGGTCACTGAAGAAAAAAGAACTTTGTACAGAATTCCATCATGGTAAGTGATAGCAAACTTTCCATCTCAAAAATCTTGAAGRCAATTACCAAACAAGCCAGGATTCAACTTGGCAAGTTCTACGACTGCTCAGAAAACAAGAAGTTTAAGTTAAAACKGAGGATAAAAGTTATTTACAAAAAAAAGGCAATGTCAAAGTGAGGCTCTGAAGACTTGAAGTGGGTGTCAAGCTTATCTGTTCTGGTTAACAGCTTTCCTTTTCTAGGCACATTCCCCACYATTTATATCATAACAAAATTTGTTTCCAGACTTCTTACCATGACCTCCTCTTTTCTACTAATTCCCAAATCAAATCTTATTTCAAGAGGCTTTCTCTTTCCAAAGGAGGAAGTATTAAAGTCTGTTTGAGTTCACTAATTTCTGCACTACTGTCATTGATTTTATGGGGAAGGTGAAGAGACATTGAGATAAATTAAAGTAGAAAATATTTTGTGAAAGAAATATAACTGTAGATGAAAAAGCTTTTGGTAAGACAGAGGACTATAAAAAATTTCATAGATTGATAAAATTGTGGAGTAAGTGAAGTCAGTGCTATTGCAGCTAGATTTCAATGCTGATAAATATATAACAATACTATAGGGAAAAACTAAAGTACATTAGAAGAGTATAAATGAACAGTACCAAGAACGTTTAGAGAATCTGATGTCACTGAAGATATATTAGTGAGGACCTTTGTTCAAGAGAGTTAGACAGAAATCAGACGAAGGATAACCTAAGTCACTAGGAATTTTAAGAACTGGGAAATTTTATWAAAAAATGTTATTTCCATGACACTGTTCACTGCTATGTTTGTTATTGCCATTACATAAGTAATTTTTGTGTCTGAGATACTTTGGCCACSCCATCTTAAAAACAGAAAAACATAATGTAGAACAAAAAGAGAACCAGAATTGCATGATGAAATTATGAAACATATCGCTGTAAAAGCTTATAATGAGAGAAATTCAAAGGYTATTTTGCTTGTCATAGGAGATAGCCCATTATAGCACCAGATACAAGAATATAAAGAATGAAATAGAAACTATGTGTTTGCAGCTTCTGTTCTCCTAGCTCTTAAAAATGTGAAGCACGTAAACAAACTGAAGTCCAAGGAATCTAAAATTCAAGAAAAGTAATATTTTTCTACATAGCGCATTGCAAACTTTTTTTGACATAGAATGCCCCTAGCATCCTCACAGGAAAAGGAAAGGAAAATATGAGAGAAGAAAATAGGATATTTGAATTGGAAGGATTAATTGGATTTRGAACAACARCYTCAGAATAAGTWATAAGCATTGTGCCACAGTGATTAYGGTGRTTTCTACTACAAGACTCACTTCTGTTTACTCATTAATGTGAAGTTTATGACATTGTCATTATTGGAAACATATCTGTTAGAATTTTGAAATGCCTATCTTGTATRTCATTGATACCAGAAAATAATTATYGGTACAGATGGYRAAAAAAGATTAGAACTTGCTTTGACACTAATGAAACATAAAATCTTCTTGAATGGAAATCCATCTGTTAGATGCATCTTAATGATTGGCTTGCAGTTGATAACTGAAAGAAAGAGGAAAAATTTGACACAATAATTTAATTTGGTTATTTGGTACAATATTCTGAATTTAACCACTTTTGTACTTTACACATCAATTTTATCCTGCCCCAAATGAAATAGCAGATTCAGTGGGATGTCTCCAAACAATACCTAGAGCAATAATTGGTCTTGATTGTCAAAAAATAAACAAGCATAGYGAATTACTTTAATTCTACTTGGAGAACTGAGAATATCTGAATAACAATATTGACTTTGTCTCATGTTATTGCGTGTTAAAAACAAACCTGAACTTTATCTATTACGAATGCTATGATCAGATAAGGAATTTCCCCAGGTCCCTTAGCCATATCTGCAGATCCCACTGAGACAGCAAGAAGAAAAATACTTCTAAACTATTTCTCACTGTTTAATAAAACTGTGATCCAAATCTCCTTATGGAGGTTTCCAGGGGATACAAGGCTGCCAAATCTTTTTACTTAAGTAAATGGTCTTGAAATGGTGGATCTGTAAATAATCAAAGAGATGCTATATTCTTGTCAGTCACTCGGTGAAACAAATGGGGCATTTTAATTACTACACATAACATTTTTGTAGCAGCAAATCCCCTCATCCCTGCCTACTATGAATTCTTTTCAGACTYGTTCAAATGAAAAATGAGATTTCCTACAGTACTTTATTTTAAAGAAATAAGGGACATCAATCCAATAAACCGTTTATGCTTCATTCCAGATGTGTAGCATTTAAGGCACAATGGGATTGTGTAATGGAATTGAGGGAATTTGATCAAGAGACCAGACAAACAAAGCATTCAGTGGTAATAACTTGATAATGCCCTACTCCCTCCAAGMCCTTTCTCCCCTGAAAAAAGCCAGCTAAATAAGGTGGGTACCCCAGAATGGCTATCCCAGAAATGCAAAGTTGAGAAGCTCCAAACCTTTCTCGGTTAGGAATAGAAAACTCTTGTAGAATTTTTTGGCGATAGGGGGTGATTGCTCCAGAATTAGAAAGAAAAGAAAAAAAAAAAAAAAAAAAAAAAAAAAAAAAAAAAAACAAACCAAAAAAAACCTATAGCCATGAAAGATAATTTTGAAGAAACCTAAGAGGCATCACTTAGTGTTAATGTATAAGAAGTTTCAATATTTGTCCTTTTACCACAGGAAAGGAGCCTGTGTCCTAGAATACACCAGATGACTGCAGCACACAGAACAGAGTTTCCTGAGATTCTGCTGTAATCTGGTTCTAAGTGAGCTGACAAATAAAATTTAATATTCACACAGAACCATATTTCTACCTAATGGTTATAAAAATGACCAGTATGCCATCAGGGCCAAATTCCATTTGAATTGCTCAGGCCATTAACTTTTTTGAAGTCACTTGAACTAACAGTGGAGGTAAGGTAGCTGGGATTTGTTGTCTTTATTACCTCAATGTTGTTGTCAATTATTACTTTGAAGAAGAGAGAGACCATAGCTGTTTCAAACTCCCATGGGCAGAAATAAAAGGCATTATTTATTGTAGGAGACACTAATGGCTTTTCATGGGCCAATTAATCATTTTTATGGAAGGATAACACTAAAGTCAAACTACTGACAAGACCTAAACATAATGTAATTCCTGAGGGCTATTCAAAATGGTTCTTAAGAGTTGAAGAGACAGACTGAAATCAACAAAGTAAAATACAGTAAAACATGCGTTAAGTGTTTGTTCAGAAAAAGCATGATACAAAACAAGTTATTCCTTAAGGCAGGAATTGGCTTATTGAAATGGATGGCAAACTAGGCAGAGCATAAATTTATGAGGCTACAAAGAGAACAGAACAAGTCTCATTCCAGGATGAAGGCTGTGTCTTTATCAAGGAAATAACCAGCAAGTTGCTTTTTCGCAGGAAATGTAAGGGTTCATCTGGATGGCTGTGCCCAGCTGCTTGCCMAAGTACTAGGGAGATATAGATCAGCATGAAGGAAATGAGAGGAAAAAAACAGCATGAAAAAAGGTTTTGAAACAATTAACTGATACAAAAGGTTGAAAGAGCTGAGTTTGTTTAATCCAGGTAAGAAAACATTTAGTGAGGGGACGTAGCAACTTCCAGTAGAYGAAAGGTTGTAAAAATAGCAGTGATCAATTTGTTCTCCTTGATCACAAGAAGAGGAAAATAAAAATTGATGTCTCAGTCTAGTAAAGGAAATTTCAAATGAAATGCTGTGGAATCTTTTATTGGATGATTGCAGGATCAGCTCATGCAAACATCTACTAAGAATGGTATAGGTATTTGAGAGTTTTTMCAAATAACAGGGTGAACGGATGCTTTTTAATCTCTTCTCTTTTTATTTTATAATTTACAATGGGTCTATGTAACAAAAAGTCCTGTTGATACCATGTCATATGTAAGAGCATGCTGAAAAGCAGGAAATTGAAATTTTAAAAACTCCAGTGCCTGTACTTTTCTGMAGATACTGCTCATTTGTGTTACTTCAATGAAAATGAGTTTTTCTTTCAAGTGRCATTTCAAATAGGTATGCTTTTTTGTGCACAAATTTTTCATAATTTCTTCAATTGCATTTTTGAATATTTGTTTTTCAAGCTTACGTAGAGGAATGAAAATTATATTATATGATAAATATATCCAAGACTCTTTAAAAGCTTATTTTTCATAGCTCTWTATTAAGGGAAAGCCTTCAACAATTTCAGTTTTCTTGATAATACTTTGTCTAACACAGAAGTAATTTAGAAGTTGTAAAAAAAGCTKTTTGATTTAGTGTATGACCACAGAATTGTTTGGGTTGGAAGGGAGCTTAATGTTTGTCAAATTCACTTACTGTAAATATTATATAAATATTTTCTATTATCTATAATTCCTATAGGTTGTTATGTCCCAAACATCCTAAATGCATGTCCAGTTGTGTGAAGCTTACAACATATTCTATTTAAATCTTGTCCTTTTAGAATCTTCTGTGTGATGTATTGAATCTTTTTAGTGTTTATGTTTCYGAATGGAATGTTCTGTTGAAAGTTAATGTTTACTGCCTATGTAGGAAGTGTTAAAATACTGAGAACTGCAAGCTGGTCTATTACCTCTGGCAGAAAGCTGTATTTTTGTGTAAAATTTCTTATATTAATTTCAGTATTCTTTCAGTAAATACTTATTTTATTTTAATTAATTTCTTAAAGAGATTTTTCATTTCACAGTAAGAAATTTATTTTTTTGCAATTTCTTTTTCTTGAGAATGCACATGTTTTTAGTGGGACTAATGTTGATTTATGGTAAAATTCTGAACATATAGGGTATTGTGCTGTGGGATGTTTGAAAGATAATAATGAAAGATAGTTTTGATTTTGAGCCACAGTTAAGTTTTCTATATTGTGATAAAACTGATTCTTTATACTTTAAAACAATCAATGTTTACTATTGTGMAGCTGATAACTGCCCTTAGTAAATTTTGTATTAGCTAAAAACTAATACATCTCTGCTGTAGGGAAAATTAATTGCTGTCAGAGGAATAATACTGCATCGTCAGAGAAAACTGAGTTTTGCAGCTCAAAGTTCCTCCTATGACTGGGCTGGGAATGTGGAAGAAAACAAGATCTCATAAATCASTGCAGTCAGGTGGGGAGCATGGAGGAGTGCAGACTGAGCATGCAAAAGGTGATGTCTGCAGCAGAATCTCTCACTGACTCCACACCCAGCACTGCAATGAGTTTGTAGTGTTTTAATGTTTCAAAACTAAGACCCTTTTGAAACAGGATGGAAAATTAACATGCAGCTCAGTAAGACATTTGTGGCCTCCTTGTATAGCTCAAGTGTTAAATGTGAGAGACTTTTTGAAAGCTGCAGAATATTTGGGCAAGGGAGCAAGGCTGTGTAATGAGCTCCCAAAGGAAAACCACACTCATTCATGCAGCAAGGGCTCAGCTAGAGAATATTTGCATTAGAAAAATGTTTTCATACCTGTCAGTGACCAGGAAGAAGGGGAAAATGCAAAAAAAAATGAAGCCAAATCTCGGGTCCTAGAACTGGTGCTGTTCCACCATGCAGGACATCACATTTAATATTAATGAAATTCTGCCTCCATTGTATGAAAAATCRCTTTCAGTTTCTACATTTCCCTGTAATTCTGCACCGCAGAAAGCAGAATTACAATGGAGTTCTGTGTAAAGGACCAGAAAGCAGGACCTGTTTTCATTTGTGTTAATGGCAATTAACATCCTTTTTATTGCTTTGTCTTTATTTGTTAATTTATTTCTACTTTGTCTTCACCTGTTATTTTCAAGTTAACACAACTTCTCTCAGCCAATTTCAGTATTAAAATCAAGTTTTTTACAGGGAAGTTATCTTCTAAACTCTGCACATTTTAGTAGAAATGGAGCAGTATTCATATCAACACAGGCAGTTTATAATTAGCTAGGAGTGATCCCTGGATAGATCAACACTGGGAAAAGCAAMAATATATTCTTTAGTTAATATTTCTGCTCCATTTCCAGTATGAATTTAAAATTCCATCATGGATTTGAGATAGGGGGGACTTTAAATTGTTAGGAAAAATCATTTAAAGTGCCAAAGTTTTGTGTGTTTGTTGGAAGCTTGTTTGGCCTGCTTCATTTTGAGAAATCACAGTGGTGATCTTACAACTGCAGGTATTTTCCTGGGACTCTTGATTAAAACAGTCTGTCTTTGTTTCTCTGGCTCTTCATCTTCTAATCCCAAGGAGAAATGAAGGGAGGAGATAGATTGAAAAGCATCCTAAGTCTTTTTTTTCTGTTCARCTGTGTGAGGACACTAGAGTCAGGTCTGTCCTTGCTTTGTCTTCAGTTGTCTGCACATCTGTTTTGACCTCTCTGAGACAAAAAGGGATTTCTTTTGTGGTAAGCTTATGGCCACTGAAGTGGGCAAAAGAAAACTCTTTAAAAGGCAATGGACTGTTGCTATTTCAGAGAGGTCCCAATCAGGATCCCTTTCTCTCTTCCTTTTGACAGTGCTTGCATTGTCTGTCATACCARTAAAGGCGGGTTGAATTGATCTGAGCTGCTGCCAAGGAAAGCTCTTGCAGAATAATGTGACATCTCCATGAGGACAAGTCTAAACAGGCTCCTTCCCAAAGTGGACTAAGCTGAACTGCACAAAGGAGCTCTTGTGAGGAACATTTTCCATATTCTTTAATTCTCAGCTATTTCCCTGCAGTCAGCCTGCATGGCTTGCCCTCTCTGCTTTCACTACCAAAGGCTTGAATCATCTCTGTCTGCATCTGGCTGTCCCTCATAGCTGCCCTGCACAATCAGTGTGGATTTATCAAAAGATGTGATTGATTCTAGACAAATACACAAACATCATTGACTTCTGCCCACCATTATTAAGCTGCCCTAAGGGTTTTAAGGTGGATTGTTGAAATAACTGMTTGAGATATCATTCAATGTACTTGTACTCAATAGTTAATTAGACATATTCTTCCAATGGCTCTCATTTGTCGATTAGTTGCAAATTATTCTAGTATAAATCTGGAGTCTCATACACTTGTTCCTTTTAGATTTTCTAAAACGCAAGTCTATAATTTTTTTTTGTGACAACTGACAAACCTTCTTTCATTTCTGCATTCTTCAAGTAGGAGAGAAAAAATAATTTTTGATAACTATATCTTTGAGGGCCAGCTGGCTGTAATTCACCTTGGCAGAAAAGGACCTGARGGACCTGGTGGACAACACATTGAACACTCAGCAAAGGTTAAGGCTATCCTGAGCTGCACAAGGAGATGTGTTTCTAAGAGGTCAACCTTTGCTTCAGCACTACTGAGGCCACATCTGGAGTAGTGGCCTAATTCTGCAATTCTACAGGAGAGATATGGAGCCACTGGAGAGAGCCCAGTGAATTGCCACAAAGATGATCATGGTCTCCCTCCTTGGAGGCATTCAAAAGCTTCTGAATATGATCCCAGGTAACTTCATCTAAGTGTGCAGGTTTGGCACCTCGGGCTGTTGGACCAAATGACCTCCAGAGTTTCCTTCCAACCCCAGTCATTTTGTTATACATCCTAGAAGGGTCACTTAGATTGAACTTATGTAGGTTTACACAGGCCATGTTGCAAAGCATAAACTTCATTTAGAGAAGGAGAATTTGTTGTTTTGGGTGTCTTGACTATTGCCAGTGCTAYATATATATGGATGACTAGATACCTGGTGAAATTTCATTTGAACCAATGTGATAAAACTTTCTCTTCACACAGTTTGTCACAATTTCTGTCTTAAAAGTATGACCTAGACACCTGGAAAGAGAACAAAATGAAATTTATARTAGTTTGCCTACCTTTTAACAATAGACATGATTTGGGCAGCTCAGATTCAGAAGGTTCAGTTTTACCCTGAAACTCACTCTGTGGCCTGTCCATGCTTCACAGCATATGAAAACGATAACTTACCATATGGTAGAACTTTATTTTATAACTATTGTTGACCTTTCTTTCAACTCCCAGTGTTTGCTGCRGGACAATCCCACCCCTCTGCACCAAGAGAGCAAGTACTGCGAGCTGGACCTGCTCACTGCACCATGGATGTTTCACCTTGGAGTGAATAAACTATTTACAGTGTGTTTATATAGAGATTATGGAAGCTCTGTGATACAGACCATTCACACATTATGAGCAGATTCCRATGTGTTTCAACCCCAGCAGTTCCKCTGTAGAAATACTCTCACTGAAATCAGTGGGGTTCCTCTTGGTGTGATTATGATTCACCATGAGGAAAAGCATTTGGAGCTGACCTTGTGTTTTTTACACTGGAATTGAT